>NC_047109.1:85010326-85310326 GCF_902500255.1 Thalassophryne amazonica
ATTTACCACTTTGTAATGTTGCCATTCCTTCTCACAGCAATTAAAAGCTATATTGGTGTTGAGGATATAAGCTATGAACCTTGTCAGATGTTATTTTGTCCAGTTCTTCCTGCCAATAAGTCAAATGGTGTGCAACAGTAATAAGGGATCATTGCTAATGCATTTTTCATTTCAGAATTCTCCACACATTCTCTTTTGGGGACAGGTGAGGACGACAGGCAGGCCAGTCCAGTGTCCGTACCCTCTCCTTTAGCAGTTGTCCCTTTGTAATGTGTGCAGAATGTGGTTTCACATTGTCTGCAATGAAACAGCAAACTAAATGTAAGAATCACTGCTGGGGGTTTTCAACTTGCACTTTCCATACTATCCCAACTTTTTGTGATTTGGGGTTGTAGTTCCATGTGAATTGCACCAGAAGTGGTATGTGCAAACTCCCTCTTAATGTCAACTTTTGGCTCTGGGTGAAGATGAAGTTTAGATTAATAGCCATGTGCAGCAGAGCAGGAGGAAAGACTTCTGGCCAGCTGTCCCTTCTGCTCACATGGACAGGGCCAACAGCCAATTAAAGGCCTTGTTCAGGTCCTCGGCCAATTAGAGCCACTGGTCACCACACAGGCAAGTGTAAATCAGTGAGATCTTTTAGCCGTCATTCCGGTTTAAAATACAGATTATTAGTTTGTTTATTTGCATCCTTGAAGTGGCCTTTTTTGTACTTTCTGCTGTAAACAGAGATGATTTTTCCTCTTGCATTATTATTAAGTGCTAAAAATATTCTTTCTGTTCTCTCATTCTGAACAAGTTTTTCATTGTCACTTATTTCCTCATATATCATACCATATATTTCATTACTGCACAAAATAAAATATGCTGACGCTGATGCAAGCAGGGCATTTAACACTGCCGAGTAAATGGGAATAGAACGGTAATAATTGTACACCAGACGTAGGAAAACAAATCTGATTATTACCTGCAGCTCATGCACAGCGCGCCAGGAGTGTCAACACCTGAAACACATGCAACTGAGCTGCCCATGTTGACTCATCCTGTTTGCCCTGTCGTGGACTCACGCATCAAGGCTTTGAGCCAAAAGACGAGACAAGAGCCATCAGTCAGCAGCCAGAGCCAGTGAGACCCTCTGGTCCACAGTGTGAGCCAGACGCAGAGGTCACAGTCGAGTCATGTGGTCAAGACTGGGGTCAACCGTCACTTATCACATGACCTGCATTGATTTGAATGAGCATGTAGTTGGAAAACATTCCTAATAATAACTGTGCTCATTTGCATGAAATCCGCCCACATTAGATTTCTATGATTTCTTGTGCGAACTTAAAAAAGACAGATGTAATAGATTGGTTTACTGACCATAACTTCGTGGATGATGCTTTGATCTTTGTGGAAGTAATGGATACCCAGATTGAAGACCTTCAGAATTTAAGTGAGGAATGTTTGAGTTTGTGATTGTTCTGGTTTAAGATTAAAATTCAGGATTTCAGTGACTTCTTGGAGTTGGTCATAAGCTGTGTGGCTGTATGTATTGTCAATCAACCAATCAATTTTATTTATATAGCGCCAAATCACAACAAACAGTTGCCCCAAGGTGCTTTATATTGTAAGGCAAGGCCATACAATAATTACGTAAAAACCCCAACGGTCAAAACGACCCCCTGTGAGCAAGCACTTGGTGACAGTGGGAAGGAAAAACTCCCTTTTAACAGGAAGAAACCTCCAGCAGAACCAGGCTCAGGGAGGGGCAGTCCTCTGCTGGGACTGGTTGGGGCTGAGGGAGAGAACCAGGAAAAAGACATGCTGTGGAGGGGAGCAGAGATCAATCACTAATGATTAAATGCAGAGTGGTACATACAGAGCAAAAAGAGAAAGAAACACTCAGTGCATCATGGGAACCCCCCAGCAGTCTAAGTCTATAGCAGCATAACTAAGGGATGGTTCAGGGTCACCTGATCCAGCCCTAACTATAAGCTTTAGCAAAAAGGAAAGTTTTAAGCCTAATCTTAAAAGTAGAGAGGGTGTCTGTCTTCCTGATCTGAATTCGGAGCTGGTTCCACAGGAGAGGAGCCTGAAAGCTGAAGGCTCTGCCTCCCATTCTACTCTTACAAACCCTAGGAACTACAAGTAAGCCTGCAGTCTGAGAGCGAAGAGCTCTATTGGGGTGATATGGTACTATGAGGTCCCTAAGATAAGATGGGACCTGATTATTCAAAACCTTATAAGTAAGAAGTGTTGGGAAAGTGTAGGTACACGGACCCACAACAGGGGGCGCAAATGAACGGACAATGGAATAGGTCAAATAACAACACTTTACTGTTGTGAATGTGCACAACAAATACAACAGATTGCAACAATAGACAATAGTCAGTTCACAAGGTGTCGTGTGGGCAGGCTCGAAGATAGGAGACGCCTGTCCAAAGCAGAACCGGAACCACACGATTTCCTCCGCCACCAGACCCCGGGAATACTGGAGCCGCCAAGTCCCGAACTCCCAGGTGGCCACTGCCTCCGCGTGTCGGATCTGGTACTGCTGGCGAGGAACAAAAAGCAAGTGAATGAGGATGCGTTTGCACCCAGGAATCAGCACGGCAGGAAAGCTACCTCCACCTCTCGTTGGAAAAACAGTCCAAAAGATAATGCACAAAAGTCACAAAGGATATTGTCAAGCAGACAGCTGAGGTACGTTACCTTCCAGGTAGAACGATATCTCGGCAAAGAGGTGGAGACGTCGTCCTGCTGATATACTCCTGCCGATCAGATGATTGGTAACAGCTGTTGCAGGTGATGCGTGACAGCTGTCACCCTGGCTGCTCCTGTGAGGCGGCTGCGCCCTCTGGTGCCTGGAGCCCGCACTCCAGACAGGGCGCCCTCTGGTGGTGGGCCAGCAGTACCTCCTCTTCTGGCGGCCCACACAACAGGACCCCCCCCTCAACGGGCGCCTCCTGGCGCCCGACCAGGCTTGTCCAGGTGGCGGCGGTAGAAATCGGCCAGGAGGGCCGGGTCAATCAATCAATCAATCAATTTTTTCTTATATAGCGCCAAATCACAACAAACAGTTGCCCCAAGGCGCTCCACATTGCAAGGCAAGGCCATACAATAATTATGAAAAACCCCAACGGTCAAAACGACCCCCTATGAGCAAGCACTTGGCCACAGTGGGAAGGAAAAACTCCCTTTTAACAGGAAGAAACCTCCAGCAGAACCAGGCTCAGGGAGGGGCAGTCTTCTGCTGAGACTGGTTGGGGCTGAGGGAAAGAACCAGGAAAAAGAGATCGATCACTAATGATTAAATGCAGAGTGATGCATACGGAGCAAAAAGAGAAAGAAACAGTGCATCATGGGAACCCCCCCACAGTCTACGTCTAAAGCAACATAACCAAGGGATGGTCCAGGGTCACCCGATCCAGCCCTAACTATAAGCCTTAGCGAAAAGGAAAGTTTTAAGCCTAATCTTAAAAGTAGAGAGGGTATCTGTCTCCCTGATCTGAATTGGGAGCTGGTTCCACAGGAGAGGAGCCTGAAAGCTGAAGGCTCTGCCTCCCATTCTACTCTTACAAACCCTAGGAACTACAAGTAAGCCCGCAGTCTGAGAGCGAAGCGCTCTAATGGGGTAATATGGTACTACGAGGTCCCTAAGATAAGATGGGACCTGATTATTCAAAACCTTATAAGTAAGAAGAAGAATTTTAAATTCTATTCTAGCATTAACAGGAAGCCAATGAAGGGAGGCCAACACGGGTGAGATATGCTCTCTCCTGCTAGTCCCCGTCAGTACTCTAGCTGCAGCATTCTGAACCAACTGAAGGCTTTTTAGGGAACTTTTAGGACAACCTGATAATAATGAATTACAATAGTCCAGCCTAGAGGAAATAAATGCATGAATTAATTTTTCAGCATCACTCTGAGACAAGACCTTTCTGATTTTAGAGATATTGCGTAAATGCAAAAAGGCAGTCCTACATATTTGTTTAATATGCGCTTTGAATGACATATCCTGATCAAAAATAACTCCAAGATTTCTCACAGTATTACTAGAGATCAGGGAAATGCCATCCAGAGTAACGATCTGGTTAGACACCATGCTTCTAAGATTTGTGGGGCCAAGTACAATAACTTCAGTTTTATCTGAGTTTAAAAGCAGGAAATTAGAGGTCATCCATGTCTTTATGTCTGTAAGACAATCCTGCAGTTTAGCTAATTGGTGTGTATCCTCTGGCTTCATGGATAGATAAAGCTGGCTATCATCTGCGTAACAATGAAAATTTAAGCAATACCGTCTAATAATACTGCCCAAGGGAAGCATGTATAAAGTGAATAAAATTGGTCCTAGCACAGAACCTTGTGGAACTCCATAATTAACTTTAGTCTGTGAAGAAGATTCCCCATTTACATGAACAAACTGTAATCTATTAGACAAATATGATTCAAACCACCGCAGCGCAATGCCTTTAATACCTATGACATGCTCTAATCTCTGTAATAAAATTTTATGGTCAACAGTATCAAAAGCAGCACTGAGGTCCAACAGAACAAGCACAGAGATAAGTCCACTGTCCGAAGCCATAAGAAGATCATTTGTAACCTTCACTAATGCTGTTTCTGTACTATGATGAATTCTAAAACCTGACTGAAACTCTTCAAATAGACCATTCCTCTGCAGGTGATCAGTTAGCTGTTTTACAACTACCCTCTCAAGAATCTTTGAGAGAAAAGGAAGGTTGGAGATTGGCCTATAATTAGCTAAGATAGCTGGGTCAAGTGATGGCTTTTTAAGTAATGGTTTAATTACTGCCACCTTAAAGGCCTGTGGTACATAACCAACTAACAAAGATAGATTGATCATATTTAAGATTGAAGCATTAAATAATGGTAGGACTTCCTTGAGCAGCCTGGCAGGAATGGGGTCTAATAAGCATGTTGATGGTTTGGATGAAGTAACTAATGAAAATAACTCAGACAGAACAATCGGAGAGAAAGAGTCTAACCAAATACCGGCATCACTGAAAGCAGCCAAAGATAACGATACATCTTTGGGATGGTTATGAGTAATTTTTTCTCTAATAGTCAAAATTTTGTTAGCAAAGAAAGTCATGAAGTCATTACTAGTTAAAGTTAATGGAATACTCAGCTCAATAGAGCTCTGACTCTTTGTCAGCCTGGCTACAGTGCTGAAAAGAAACCTGGGGTTGTTCTTATTTTCTTCAATTAGTGATGAGTAGAAAGATGTCCTAGCTTCACGAAGGGCTTTCTTATAGAGCAACAAACTCTTTTTCCAGGCTAAGTGAAGATCTTCTAAATTAGTGAGACGCCATTTCCTCTCCAACTTACGGGTTATCTGCTTTAAGCTACGAGTTTGTGAGTTATACCACGGAGTCAGGCACTTCTGATTTAAAGCTCTCTTTTTCAGAGGAGCTACAGCATCCAAAGTTGTCTTCAATGAGGATGTAAAACTATTGACAAGATACTCTAACTCCCTTACAGAGTTTAGGTAGCTACTCTGCTCTGTGTTGGTATATGACATTAGAGAACATAAAGAAGGAATCATAACCTTAAACCTAGTTACAGCGCTTTCTGAAAGACTTCTAGTGTAATGAAACTTATTCCCCACTGCAGGGTAGTCCATCAGGGTAAATGTAAATGTTATTAAAAAATGATCAGACAAAAGGGAGTTTTCAGGGAATACTGTTAAGTCTTCTATTTCCATACCATAAGTCAGAACAAGATCTAAAATATGATTAAAGTGGTGGGAGGACTCATTTACTTTTTGAGCAAAGCCGATAGAGTCTAATAATAGATTAAATGCAGTGTTGAGGCTGTCATTCTCAGCATCTGTGTGGATGTTAAAATCGCCCACTATAATTATCTTATCTGAGCTAAGCACTAAGTCAGACAAAAGGTCTGAAAATTCACAGAGAAACTCACAGTAACGACCAGGTGGACGATAGATAATAACAAATAAAACTGGTTTTTGGGACTTCCAATTTGGATGGACAAGACTAAGAGACAAGCTTTCAAATGAATTAAAGCTCTGTCTAGGTTTTTGATTAATTAATAAGCTGGAATGGAAGATTGCTGCTAATCCTCCGCCCCGGCCCGTGCTACGAGCATTCTGACAGTTAGTGTGACTCGGGGGTGTTGACTCATTTAAACTAACATATTCATCCTGCTGTAACCAAGTTTCTGTTAGGCAGAATAAATCAATACGTTGATCAATTATTATATCATTTACCAACAGGGACTTAGAAGAAAGAGACCTAATGTTTAATAGACCACATTTAACTGTTTTAGTCTGTGGTGCAATTGAAGGTGCTATATTATTTTTTCTTTTTGAATTTTTATGCTTAAATAGATTTTTGCTAGTTATTGGTGGTCTGGGAGCAGGCACCGTCTCTACGGGGATGGGGTAATAAGGGGATGGCAGGGGGAGAGAAGCTGCAGAGAGGTGTATAAGACCACAGCTCTGCCTCCTGGTCCCAACGCTAGACAGTCACAGTTTGGAGGATCCCAAAAAATTGGCCAGATTTCTAGAAATGAGAGCTGCTCCCTCTAAAGTGGGATGGATGGCGTCTCTCCTAACAAGACCAGGTTTTCCCCAGAAGCTTTGCCAATTATCAATGAAGCCCACCTCATTTTTTGGACACCACTCAGACAGCCAGCAATTCAAGGAGAACATGCGGCTAAACATGTCACTCCCGGTCTGATTGGGGAGGGGCCCAGAGAAAACAACAGAGTCCGACATTGTTTTTGCAAAGTTACACACCGATTCAATGTTAATTTTAGTGACCTCCGATTGGCGTAACCGAGTGTCATTACTGCCGACGTGAATTACAATCTTACCAAATTTACGCTTAGCCTTAGCCAGCAATTTCAAATGTCCTTCGATGTCGCCTGCTCTGGCCCCCGGAAGACAATTGACAATGGTTGCTGGTGTCGCTAACTTCACATTTCTCAAAACAGAGTCGCCAATAACCAGAGTTTGATCCTCAGCGAGTGTATCGTCGAGTGGGGAAAAACGGTTAGAGATGTGAACGGGTTGACGGTGTACACGGGGCTTCTGTTTAGAACTACGCTTCCTCCTCACAGTCACCCAGTCAGCCTGCCTTCCCGACTGCACGGGGTCTGCCAGGGGGGAACTAACGGCGGCTAAGCTACCTTGGTCCGCACCGACTACAGGGGCCTGGCTAGCTGTAGAATTTTCCACGGTGCGGAGCCGAGCCTCCAATTCGCCCAGCCTGGCCTCCAAAGCTACGAATAAGCTGCACTTATTACAAGTACCGTTACTGCTAAAAGAGGCCGAGGAATAACTAAACATTTCACACCCAGAGCAGAAAAGTACGGGAGAGACAGGAGAAGCCGCCATGCTAAAACGGCTAAGAGCTAGTAGCTACGCTAAGCTAGCGGATTCCCAAACAGGGAATCCGACACTAGACAGGCTGTGGAGCAGCACAGGTAACGCACGACAACAGTGCTAAAATAAAATAAAAATCCACTAGACAGGCTGTGGAGCAGCACAGGTAACGCACAACAACAGTGCTAAAAAATAAAATAAAAATAAAAATCCACTGGACAGGCTGTGGAGCAGCACAGGCAACGCACGACAACAGTGCTAAAACAAAATAAAAATCCACTAGACAGGCTGTGGAGCAGCACAGGCAACGCACGACAACAGTGCTAAAACAAAATAAAAATCCACTAGACAGGCTGTGGAGCAGCACAGGTAACGCACGACAACAGTGCTAAATAAAAATCCACTGGACAGGCTGTGGAGCAGCACAGGTAACGCACGACAACAGTGCTAAAAAAAAAAAAAAAAAAAAAAAAAAAAAAATCAAAATCCACTGGACAGGCTGTGGAGCAGCACAGGTAACGCACGACAACGGTGCCAAAACAAAACAAAAAACCACTAGACAGGCTGTGGAGCAGCACAGGTAACGCACGACAACAGTGGTAAAAAATAAAATAAAAATCCACTGGACAGGCTGTGGAGCAGCACAGGTAACGCACGACAACAGTGCTAAAAAATAAAATAAAAATCCACTGGACAGGCTGTGGAGCAGCACAGGTAACGCACGACAACAGTGCTAAAAAAAATAAAATAAAAATCCACTGGAGAGGCTGTGGAGCAGCACAGGTAACACACGACAACAGTGGTAAAAAATAAAATAGAAATCCACTGGACAGGCTGTGGAGCAGCACAGATAACACACGACAACAGTGGTAAAAAATAAAATAAAAATCCACTGGACAGGCTGTGGAACAGCACAGGTAACACACGACAACAGTGGTAAAAAATAAAATAAAAATCCACTAGACAGGCTGTGGAGCAGCACAGGTAACACACGACAACAGTGCTAAAAAAAAAATAAAATAAAAATCAAAATCCACTGGACAGGCTGTGGAGCAGCACAGGTAAAAATCCACTGAACAGGCTGTGGAGCAGCACAGGTAACACACGACAACAGTGCTAAAAAATAAAATAAAAATCCACTGGACAGGCTGTGGAGCAGCACAGGTAACGCACGACAACGGTGCCAAAACAAAACAAAAAACCACTAGACAGGCTGTGGAGCAGCACAGGTAACGCACGACAACAGTGGTAAAAAATAAAATAAAAATCCACTGGACAGGCTGTGGAGCAGCACAGGTAACGCACGACAACAGTGCTAAAAAATAAAATAAAAATCCACTGGACAGGCTGTGGAGCAGCACAGGTAACGCACGACAACAGTGCTAAAAAAAATAAAATAAAAATCCACTGGAGAGGCTGTGGAGCAGCACAGGTAACACACGACAACAGTGGTAAAAAATAAAATAGAAATCCACTGGACAGGCTGTGGAGCAGCACAGATAACACACGACAACAGTGGTAAAAAATAAAATAAAAATCCACTGGACAGGCTGTGGAACAGCACAGGTAACACACGACAACAGTGGTAAAAAATAAAATAAAAATCCACTAGACAGGCTGTGGAGCAGCACAGGTAACACACTACAACAGTGCTAAAAAATAAAATAAAATCAAAATCAAAATCCACTGGACAGGCTGTGGAGCAGCACAGGTAAAAATCCACTGAACAGGCTGTGGAGCAGCACAGGTAACACACGACAACAGTGCTAAAAAATAAAATAAAAATCCACTGGACAGGCTGTGGAGCAGCACAGGTAACGCACGACAACGGTGCCAAAACAAAACAAAAAACCACTAGACAGGCTGTGGAGCAGCACAGGTAACGCACGACAACAGTGGTAAAAAATAAAATAAAAATCCACTGGACAGGCTGTGGAGCAGCACAGGTAACGCACGACAACAGTGCTAAAAAATAAAATAAAAATCCACTGGACAGGCTGTGGAGCAGCACAGGTAACGCACGACAACAGTGCTAAAAAAAATAAAATAAAAATCCACTGGAGAGGCTGTGGAGCAGCACAGGTAACACACGACAACAGTGGTAAAAAATAAAATAGAAATCCACTGGACAGGCTGTGGAGCAGCACAGATAACACACGACAACAGTGGTAAAAAATAAAATAAAAATCCACTGGACAGGCTGTGGAACAGCACAGGTAACACACGACAACAGTGGTAAAAAATAAAATAAAAATCCACTAGACAGGCTGTGGAGCAGCACAGGTAACACACTACAACAGTGCTAAAAAAAAAATAAAATCAAAATCAAAATCCACTGGACAGGCTGTGGAGCAGCACAGGTAAAAATCCACTGAACAGGCTGTGGAACAGCACAGGTAACACACGACAACAGTGCTAAAAAATAAAATAAAAATCCACTGGACAGGCTGTGAGCAGCACAGGTAACGCACGACAACAGTGCTAAAAAATAAAATAAAAATCCACTGAACAGGCTGTGGAGCAGCACAGGTAACACACGACAACAGTGCTAAAAAATAAAATAAAAATCCACTGAACAGGCTGTGGAGCAGCACAGGTAACACATGACAACAGTGCTAAAAAATAAAATAAAAATCCACTGGACAGGCTGTGGAGCAGCACAGGTAACACATGACAACAGTGCTAAAAAATAAAATAAAAATCCACTGGACAGGCTGTGGAGCAGCACAGGTAACGCACGACAACAGTGGTAAAAAATAAAATAAAAATCCACTGGACAGGCTGTGGAGCAGCACAGGTAACGCACGACAACAGTGCTAAAAAATAAAATAAAAATCCACTGGACAGGCTGTGGAGCAGCACAGATAACACACGACAACAGTGCTAAAAAATAAAATAAAAATCCACTGACGCTGTGGAGCGCAGGTAACACACGACAACAGTGCTAAAAAATAGCAGCACAGGTAACGCACGACAACAGTGCTAAAATAAAATAAAAATCCACTAGGCAGGCTGTGGAGCAGCACAGGTAACGCACGACAACAGCGCTAAAATAAAATAAAAATCCACTAGGCAGGCTGTGGAGCAGCACGACAACAGTGCTAAAAAATAAAATAAAAATAAAAACGAAAGCGTTAGCAAGCTAGTTAGCTTGCCAACGCTGATGAAGGTTAGCTGATAAAAGTGCTCCGTCGCGATGCTTCGACCGTTAGAGGTCTTCTTTAGGCGTTGGAGCACGGTGAAAAAGTAAAAAAAAGTAAAAAAGTAAAAAAGTCTTGAAAAAGACTGTTAATTCAAAGAACTCAAACAGCTCAGTTCAAACAGCTAACAGATACAGCAGAACACCGCTGTGCTCTGTGAATGATCTTCTGCTTACAATGGATTCGGACACCACTCCTCTTCACCCAGGAGCGTTCTTCAGGTCCGTACCCCTCCCAGTCCACCAAATACTGGAAGCCCCGGCCCATCCTATGGACATCTAAGAGCCGGCGCACAGTCCAAGCCGGCTCGCCATCGATGATCCGGGCAGGAGGTGGGGCCGGACCAGGAGTACAGAGGGGTGAGGTGGGATGGGGCTTGATCCGGGACACGTGGAAAACGGGATGGATCCGCAGTGAGGCCGGAAGCTGAAGCCTCACTGCGGCTGGACTGATGACCTTGATGATCTTGAACGGATCCACTGTCTCCTGGGCCGTCGGGAGCTTCGGGAGGGCCACGAAGTGGGCCGCCTTGGAGAATCGGTCCACTATCGTGAGGATGGTGGTGTTGCCCTGGGACGGCGGGAGGCCCGTGACAAAATCCAGGCCGATGTGGGACCAGGGGCGATGGGGCACGGGCAGCGGCTGGAGCAGTCCCGAAGCCCTGCGATGATCAGCCTTGCCCCTGGCGCAGGTGGTGCAGGCCTGGATATAATCCCGGACGTCGGCCTCTAGGGACGCCCACCAGAAGCGCTGCCGGACAACTGCCACGGTTCTTCGCACCCCTGGATGACAGGAGAGCTTAGAGCCGTGACAGAAGTCCAAGACTGCAGCCCTAGCTTCTGGTGGGATGTAGAGTCTGTTCTTCGGCCCAGTTCCGGGGTCCGGGCTTCATGCCAGGGCCTCCCGGACGGTTCTCTCTACGTCCTAGGTGAGGGTGGCCACGATAGTGGACTCCGGGATGATGGGTTCCGGTGGATCCGACAACTCCGTTTTGACTTCATCTTCATGTACCCGGGACAAGGCATCCGATCTCTGGTTCTTGGTCCCGGGACGGTAGGTGATCCGGAAGTCAAAACGGCCGAAGAACAGTGACCAGCGGGCTTGCCTGGGGTTCAGCCGCTTGGCGGTCCTGATATACTCCAGGTTCCGGTGGTCAGTGAAAAGCGTGAATGGCATGGACGTTCCCTCCAACAGATGTCTCCACTCTTCAAGAGCCTCTTTCACCGCAAGGAGTTCTCGATTGCCGACGTCATAGTTCTGTTCGGCTGGGGTCAACCTGCGGGGAAAATAGGCACACGGGTGAAGGACCTTATCGGTCTTCCCGCTCTGGGAAAGCACAGCTCCTATCCCTGAGTCCGAGGCATCCACTTCAACCACTAACTGGCGACTAGGATCGGGCTGCACCAGAACGGGTGCAGACGAGAAGCGCCGTTTCAACTCCTTGAACGCGGCATCGCAACGATCCGACCAGGTGAAGGGGACTTTTGGTGAGGTCAGGGCTGTAAGGGGGCTAACTACCTGACTGTAGCCCTTAATGAACCTCCTGTAGAAATTAGCAAAGCTGAGGAACTGTTGCAGCTTCCTACGGCTAGTGGGTTGGGGCCAGTCTCTCACCGCCGCAACCTTGGCCGGATCAGGAGCGACGGAGTTGGGGGAGATGATAAACCCCAGGAAGGACAAAGAAGTGCGGTGAAACTCGCACTTCTCGCCCTTCACAAACAGTCGGTTCTCCAACAACCGCTGCAGGACCTGACGTACATGCCGAACATGGGTCTCAGGGTCCGGAGAGAAGATGAGTATATCATCCAGATATACGAAGACGAATCGGTGCAGGAAATCCCGCAAGACATCATTAACCAATGCTTGGAACGTCGCGGGGGCGTTTGTAAGACCGAACGGCATGACCAGGTACTCAAAGTGACCTAACGGGGTGTTAAATGCCGTCTTCCACTCGTCTCCCTTCCGGATCCGAACCAGGTGATACGCATTTCTAAGATCGAGCTTGGTGAACATTTGGGCTCTATGCAGGGGCGTGAACACTGAATCCAACAAGGGCAATGGGTATTGGTTACGAACCGTGATTTCGTTCAGGCCCCTGTAATCAATGCATGGACGTAGTCCGCCATCCTTTTTTCCCACAAAAAAGAAACCTGCACCCATCGGGGAGGTGGAATTCTGGATCAACCCGGCAGCTAAAGAGTCCCGGATGTAGGTCTCCATTGATTTGCGCTCAGGTCGTGAGAGGTTGTACAACCTGCTGGACGGGAACTCAACGCCCGGAACCAAATCAATGGCACAATCGTACGGACGGTGGGGGGGAAGGGTGAGCGCCAGATCCTTACTGAATACATCCACAAGGTCATGGTACTCCACCGGCACCGTCCCTAGATTGGGCGGGACTCTGACCTCCTCCTTAGCCTGGGAACCGGGAGGAACTGAGGAACCTAAACATACCCGATGGCAGGTCTCGCTCCACTGAACCACTACCCCGGACGGCCAATCGATCCGGGGATTATGTTTTAACATCCAGGGGAACCCTAAAATCACACGGGAGGTAGCAGGAGTCACAAAAAACTCGATCTCCTCCCGGTGATTTCCTGACACCACCAGAGTTACAGGTGGTGTCTTATGTGTGATTTGAGGGAGTAGGGAGCCATCTAGTGCCCGCACCTGCACAGGCGAGGTAAGCGCCACCAGAGGGAACCCTATCTCCCTGGCCCATCTGCTGTCTAACAGATTCCCTTCAGAGCCCGTGTCCACCAGTGCTGGGGCCTTCAGGGTTAAATCCTCATAAAGGATTGTAACTGGGAGTCGTGTGGCAATGTGGGTGTGTCCCACGTGAATGTCTCGGCCCACCCCTAGCCCAGTTTCTAGGGGCGGGCGTTGGTGTTTAACCGCTCGGGGCAGTCTCTTACCTGATGCTCTATCGAGCCACAAACAAAACACGCTCCGCGGCCCAGCCTCCTCTGTCTATCTGGTGCCCTAAATGTGGCCCTGCTCGTCTCCATAGCTTCGTCAGCAGGGGGAGCTGTAACCACACGGAGCGCAGGGGCCGTGGAGCGTGGGGAGGGCGGAACGCGGTCGGAACCGGAAGGGAGAGGGACGGCGCGTGCCCGGCCACGCCCTTCGTCTCGTTCCCGACGGCGTTCTTCTAACCGATTGTCTAATCGTATAACGAGATCAATAAGCCCATCTAAATCCCGCGGTTCGTCCTTAGCCACCAGGTGCTCCTTTAGAACCAATGACAGTCCGTTTACAAAGGCGGCGCGGAGGGCAGTGCTATTCCAGCCGGACCTCGCAGCCGCGATGCGGAAGTCGACTGCATAGGCAGCTGCGCTCCGGCGCCCCTGTCTCATTGACAGCAGCACGGCTGAAGCGGTCTCTCCTCTATTCGGGTGATCGAACACTGTTCTGAACTCCCTCACAAACCCATCATATGTCAGAAGGAGCCGTGAATTTTGCTCCCAGAGCGCTGTAGCCCAAGCGCGTGCCTCACCACGAAGCAGGTTTATTACATAAGCTATCTTGCTGGCATCAGTCGCGTACATGACAGGACGTTGTGCAAAGACTAGCGAACACTGCATAAGGAAGTCCGCGCACGTCTCCACACAACCTCCGTACGACTCTGGAGGGCTTATGTATGCTTCCGGGGAAGGTGGGAGGGGTCGTTGAACGACCTGTGGAACGTCACTTGTACACACAGGGTCGACAGGAGGGAGAGCCGCAGCAGCGCCCTGAGGGCGCGCTTCCACCTGCGCGGCGAGAGCCTCCACCCTGCGGTTAAGGAGGACGTTCTGCTCGGTCATTAAATCCAACCGAGCCGTGAAAGCGGTGAGGATCCGCTGCAACTCACCGATCATTCCTCCTGCGGATGCCTGTGCGCCCTGTTCTTCCATTGGCCGTTCAACAGCCGGTTGACGCCCCTCGGGATCCATGACGATGGCCGACATATCCTGTTGGGAAAGTGTAGGTACATGGACCCACAACAGGGGGCGCAAATGAACGGACAATGGAATAGGTCAAATAACAACACTTTACTGTTGTGAATGTGCACAACAAATACAACAGATTGCAACAATAGACAATAGTCAATTCACAAGGTGTCGTGTGGGCAGGCTCGAAGATAGGAGACGCCTGTCCAAAGCAGAACCGGAACCACACGATTTCCTCCGCCACCAGACCCCGGGAATACTGGAGCCGCCAAGTCCTGAACTCCCAGGTGGCCACTGCCTCCGCGTGTCGGATCTGGTACTGCTGGCGAGGAACAAAAAGCAAGTGAATGAGGATGCGTTTGCACCCAGGAATCAGCACGGCAGGAAAGCTACCTCCACCTCTCGTTGGAAAAACAGTCCAAAAGATAATGCACAAAAGTCACAAAGGACATTGTCAAGCAGACAGCTGAGGTACGTTACCTTCCAGGTAGAATGATATCTCGGCAAAGAGGTGGAGACGTCGTCCTGCTGATATACTCCTGCCGATCAGATGATTGGTAACAGCTGTTGCAGGTGATGCATGACAGCTGTCACCCTGGCTGCTCCTGTGAGGCGGCTGCGCCCTCTGTTGCCTGGAGCCCGCACTCCAGACAGGGCGCCCTCTGGTGGTGGGCCAGCAGTACCTCCTCTTCTGGCGGCCCACACAACAAGAAGAAGAATTTTAAATTCTATTCTAGAATTAACAGGAAGCCAATGAAGAGAGGCTAATATGGGTGAGATATGCTCTCTCCTTCTAGTCCCCGTTAGTACTCTAGCTGCAGCATTTTGAATTAACTGAAGGCTTTTGTTGTGTGGGCCGCCAGAAGAGGAGGTACTGCTGGCCCACCACCAGAGGGCGCCCTGCCTGAAGTGCGGGCTTCAGGCACGAGAGGGTGCTGCCGCCTCAGGAACAAGCCGTGGTGACAGCTGTCACCCATCATCCATGACAGCTGTCACTGATCATCTAATCCACATCTGGAATAAAAGCAGGAAGACACCTCCACCACATTGCCGAGATATCACCTTCATCAAGAGGTAATTTCCTCAGCCTTAATCTGTGCCGTATTGCACGTAATCATTATCTGATTCTCTACACGAGTTCCTGGTAGCTTGTGTCAGCTGGAGGCTGAGCTGGTCGCGGACGACAGGGTGACAAGCTGCACCCTTCCCGACCTGTGAAGACAAGCGTCTGTATCAGATCTGTAGAAAGACTGTGTATATATTTGCGGAGGTGGAGGTGTAATTCCCACCAGGATTATTACTGGGTGTTCACACACCCACACTTGACTGTCTTTGTTTTCTGCCAGCAGTACCAGATCCGACACGCCGAGACGGTGGCCACCTGGGGACTTCGGGACTTGGCGGCTCCAGTATCCCTCGGGTTCGGTGGTAGTGGAAATCGTGTGGTTCCGGTTCGTCTCCAGACGGGCGTCTCCTATCGTCGAGCCTGCCCACACGACACCTTTATTAATTGACTTGTATACATTCTGTCATCTGCTGTGTTTGGTTGTGTCAGTCACAACAGTAAAGTGTTCTAATTTATCTTCTTCCATTGTCCGTTCATTTACGCCCCCTGTTGTGGGTCCGTGTCACTACACTTTCCCAACAGGATATCTCGGCCAGCGTCATGGACTCCAAGGGGCGTCACCCAGCTGTTGAACGACCAATGGGAGAGCAGGGAGCGCAGGCGTCTGCAGGAGTCGTGATTGGTGAGCTACAGCACATTCTCACCGCCTTTACGGCTCGGATGGATCAAATAGCCGAGCAAAACATCCTCCTGAACCGCAGGGTGGAGGCTTTCTCCGCGCAAGTGGCGGCGAACGCTCAGGGCGCTGCTGCAGCTCCTCCTCCTGCCGACCCTGTGCAGGATATGAATGTTCCAGTGGTGGTTCAACAACCCCTCCCACCATCCCCTGAAGCATACATAAGCCCTCCTGAGCCGTACGGAGGTTGTGTGGAGATGTGCGCAGACTTTCTCATGCAGTGTTCGCTCGTCTTCGCACAACGTCCCGTCATGTACGCGTCAGACGCTAGCAAAATAGCTTATGTGATTACTCTGCTTTGGGGAGAGGCACGCGCTTGGGCTACGGCGCTTTGGGAGCAAAATTCACGGCTCCTTCACACATACACTGGGTTTGTGAGGGAGTTCAGAACTGTGTTTGATCACCCTAACGGGAGAGACCGCTTCAACTGTGATGCTGTCAATGAGACAGGGACGCCGGAGCGCAGCCGCTTATGCAGTCGACTTCCGCATCGCGGCTGCGAGGTCCGGCTGGAATAACGCTGCGCTCCGCGCCGCCTTCGTAAACGGACTGTCGTCAGTCCTGAAGGAGCACCTGGTGGCCAAGGATGAACCGCGGGAATTAGATGGTCTTATCGATCTTGTTATACGGTTAGACAATCGGTTGGAGGAACGCCGTCGGGAACGAGACGAAGGGCGTGGCCGGGTGCGCCGTCCCTCTTCCTTCTGGGTCCGAGAAAGCTCCCTGGCCTCTACGTCCTGTGGGGCGACAGCTCCCCCTGCTGACGAAGCTATGGACACGAGCAGGGCCACATTCAGACCACCAAATAGACAGAGGAGTTTTCCCCGCGGGGCGTGTTTTGTTTGTGGCTCAATGGAGCATCAATTGAGCAATTGCCCCGAACGGTTAAACACCAACGCCCGCCCCTAGAAACTGGGCTTAGGGTGGGCCAAGAAATTCACATGGGACACACACATATTTCCACAGGGCTCCCAGTTACAATCCTTAGTGGGGATTTAACCCTTCAGGCCCCAGCACTGGTAGACACAGGGTCAGAAGGGAATCTGCTAGACAGCAGATGGGCCAGGGAGGTAGGGCTCCCTCTGGTGGCGCTACCTTCACCATTGCAGGTGCGAGCACTAGATGGCACCCTACTCCCTTTAATCACACACAGGACACTACCAGTAACTCTGGTAGTGTCAGGGAATCATAGGGAGGAGATTGAGTTTTTTGTGACTCCTTCTACCTCCCGTGTGATTCTGGGGTTTCCCTGGATGCTAAAACACAATCCCCGGATTGATTGGCCGTCCGGGGTGGTGGTACAGTGGAGCGAGACCTGCCATCGGGTGTGTTTGGGATCCTCGGTTCCTCCCGGTTCCCAGGCTAAGGAGCAGGTCAATGTTCCCCCCAATCTGTCGGCGGTGCCAGGTGAGTACCACGATCTTGCTGACGTTTTTAGCAAGGATCGGGCACTCACCCTTCCCCCGCACCGTCCGTACGATTGTGCCATCGATTTGTTGCCAGGTGTGGAGTTCCCGTCCAGCAGGCTGTACAACCTCTCCAGACCTGAGCGCGAATCGATGGAGACCTACATCCGGGACTCCTTAGCTGCCGGGCTGATCCGTAACTCCACCTCTCCGATGGGAGCAGGTTTCTTTTTTGTGGGCAAAAAAGATGGCGGTCTTCGTCCATGCATTGATTACCGGGGGCTGAACGAGATCACGGTTCGCAACCGATACCCGTTGCCTTTGTTGGATTCGGTGTTCACCCCCCTGCATGGAGCCAAAATCTTCACAAAGTTGGATCTTAGAAACGCATACCACCTTGTTCGGATCCGGAAGGGAGACGAATGGAAGACGGCATTCAACACCCCGTTAGGTCATTTTGAGTACCTGGTCATGCCGTTCGGCCTCACTAACTCCCCCGCGACGTTCCAAGCTTTGGTTAATGACGTCTTGCGGGACTTCCTGCACGATTCGTCTTCGTATACCTGGATGATATACTCATCTTTTCTCCGGACCCTGAGACCCATGTACGGCATGTACGTCAGGTCCTGCAGCGGTTGTTGGAGAACCGGCTGTTTGTGAAGGGCGAGAAGTGTGAGTTTCACCGCACCTCTTTGTCCTTCCTGGGGTTTATCATCTCCTCCAGCTCCGTCGCCCCGGATCTGGCCAAGGTCGCAGCGGTGAGAGACTGGCCCCAACCTACGAGCCGTAGGAAGCTGCAACAAAAAAACCAGAGATCGGATGCCCTGTCCCGGGTGCACGAACGGGTGTGGCGCACCGCCCCTTCGGCCTTGTTGAGGGCCCGGACAAGGGCGAAAGCCCATGCAGACCGTCGACGGTCCCCGGCCCCCGCATACCAGCCCGGGCAGGAGGTATGGCTTTCCACCAAGGACATTCCACTCCAGGTCGAGTCCCCCAAGTTGAAAGACCGATTCATTGGACCCTTCACCATCCTTAAGGTCCTCAATCCTACCGCAGTGAGGCTCCAACACCCGGCCTCACTGCGGATCCATCCGGTCTTCCATGTCTCCAGGATTAAACCGCATCACACCTCACCCCTCTGTGCACCCAGTCCGGCGCCGCCTCCTGCCCGAATTATCGACGGGGAGCCGGCTTGGACAGTACGCCGGCTCTTGGACGTCCGTCGAATGGGCCGGGGCTTTCAGTATTTGGTGGACTGGGAGGGGATGGACCCGAAGAACGCTCCTGGGTGAAGAGGAGCTTCATCCTGGACCCGGCCTTCCTGGCCGATTTCTATCGTCGCCACCGAACAAGCCTGGTCGGGCGCCAGGAGGCGCTGTTGAGGGGGGGGTCCTGTTGTGTGGGCCGCCAGAAGAGGAGGTACTGCTGGCCCACCACCAGAGGGCGCCCTGCCTGAAGTGCGGGCTTCAGGCACGAGAGGGCGCTGCCGCCTCAGGAACAAGCCGTGGTGACAGCTGTCACCCATCATCCATGACAGCTGTCACTGATCATCTAATCCACATCTGGAATAAAAGCAGGAAGACACCTCCACCACATTGCTGAGATATCACCTTCATCAAGAGGTAATTTCCTCAGCCTTAATCTGTGCCGTATCGCACGTAATCATTATCTGATTCTCTACAGGAGTTCCTGGTAGCTTGTGTCAGCTGGAGGCTGAGCTGGTCGCGGACTACAGGGTGACAAGCCGCACCCTTCCCGACCCGTGAAGACAAGCGTCTGTATCAGATCTGTAGAAAGACTGTGTATATATTTGCGGAGGTGGAGGTGTAATTCCCACCAGGTGTAATTCACACACCCACACTTGACTGTCTTTGTTTTCTGCCAGCAGTACCAGATCCGACATGCCGAGACGGTGGCCACCTGGGGACTTCGGGACTTGGCGGCTCCAGTATCCCTCGGGTTCGGTGGTAGTGGAAATCGTGTGGTTCCGGTTCGTCTCCAGATGGGCGTCTCCTATCGTCGAGCCTGCCCACACGACACCTTTATTAATTGAATTGTATACATTCTGTCATCTGCTGTGTTTGGTTGTGTCATTCACAACAGGAAAGTGTTCTAATTTATCTCCTTCCATTGTCCGTTCATTTACGCCCCCTGTTGTGGGTCCGTGTCACTACACTTTCCCAACAGCTTTTCAGGGAACTTTTAGGACAATCTGATAATAATGAATTACAATAGTCCAGCCTAGAGGAAATAAATGCATGAATTAGTTTTTCAGCATCATTCTGAGACAGGACCTTTCTAATTTTAGAGATATTGCGTAAATGCAAAAAAGCAGTCTTACATATTTGTTTAATATGCGCTTTGAATGACATATCCTGAAAAATGACTCCAAGATTTCTCACAGTATTACAGTACTGTACAGTATCACAGTATTCTCACAGTCAGGGTAATGCCATCCAGAGTAAGGATCTGGTTAGACACCATGTTTCTAAGATTTGTGGGGCCAAGTACAATAACTTCAGTTTTATTTGAGTTTAAAAGCAGGAAATTAGAGATCATCCATGTCTTTATGTCTGTAAGACAATCCTGCAGTTTAGCTAATTGGTGTGTGTCCTCTGGCTTCATGGATAGATAAAGCTGGGTATCATCTGCGTAACAATGAAAATTTAAGCAATGCCGTCTAATAATACTGCCTAAGGGAAGCATGTATAAAGTGAATAAAATTGGTCCTAGCACAGAACCTTGTGGAACTCCATAATTAACCTTAGTCTGTGAAGATGATTCCCCATTTACATGAACAAATTGTAATCTATTAGATAAATATGATTCAAACCACCGCAGCGTAGTGCCTTTAATACCTATGGCATGCTCTAATCTCTGTAATAAAATTTTATGGTCAACAGTATCAAAAGTAGCACTGAGGTCTAACAGAACAAGCACAGAGATGAGTCCACTGTCTGAGGCCATAAGAAGATCATTTGTAACCTTCACTAATGCTGTTTCTGTACTATGATGAATTCTAAAACCTGACTGAAACTCTTCAAATAGACCATTCCTCTGCAGATGATCAGTTAGCTGTTTTACAACTACCCTTTCAAGAATTTTTGAGAGAAAAGGAAGGTTGGAGATTGGCCTATAATTAGCTAAGATAGCTGGGTCAAGTGATGGCTTTTTAAGTAATGGTTTAATTACTGCCACCTTAAAAGCCTGTGGTACATAGCCAACTAATAAAGATAGATTGATCATATTTAAGATCAAAGCATTAAATAATGGTAGGGCTTCCTTGAGCAGCCTGGTAGGAATGGGGTCTAATAGACATGTTGACGGTTTGGATGAAGTAACTAATGAAAATAACTCAGACAGAACAATCTGAGAGAAAGAGTCTAACCAAATACCGGCATCACTGAAAGCAGCCAAAGATAACGATACGTCTTTGGGATGGTTATGAGTAATTTTTTCTCTAATAGTTAAAATTTTATTAGCAAAGAAAGTCATGAAGTCATTACTAGTTAAAGTTAAAGGAATACTCGGCTCAATAGAGCTCTGACTCTTTGTCAGCCTGGCTACAGTGCTGAAAAGAAACCTGGGGTTGCTCTTATTTTCTTCAATTAGTGATGAGTAGTAAGATGTCCTAGCTTTACGGAGGGCTTTTTTATAGAGCAACAGACTCTTTTTCCAGGCTAAGTGAAGATCTTCTAAATTAGTGAGACACCATTTCCTCTCCAACTTACGGGTTATCTGCTTTAAGCTGCGAGTTTGTGAGTTATACCACGGAGTCAGGCACTTCTGATTTAAAGCTCTCTTTTTCAGAGGAGCTACAGCATCCAAAGTTGTCTTCAATGAGGATGTAAAACTATTGATGAGATACTCTATCTCACTTACAGAGTTTAGGTAGCTACTCTGCACTGTGTTGGTATATGGCATTAGAGAACATAAAGAAGGAATCATATCCTTAAACCTAGTTACAGTGCTTTCTGAAAGACTTCTAGTGTAATGAAACTTATTCCCCACTGCTGGGTAGTCCATCAGAGTAAATGTAAATGTTATTAAGAAATGATCAGACAGAAGGGAGTTTTCAGGGAATACTGTTAAGTCTTCCATTTCCATACCATAAGTCAGAACAAGATCTAAGATATGATTAAAGTGGTGGGTGGACTCATTTACATTTTGAGCAAAGCCAATTGAGTCTAATAATAGATTAAATGCAGTGTTGAGGCTGTCATTCTCAGCATCTGTGTGGATGTTAAAATCGCCCACTATAATTATCTTATCTGAGCTAAGCACTAAGTCAGACAAAAGGTCTGAAAATTCACAGAGAAACTCACAGTAACGACCAGGTGGACGATAGATAATAACAAATAAAACTGGTTTTTGGGACTTCCAATTTGGATGGACAAGACTAAGAGTCAAGCTTTCAAATGAATTAAAGCTCTGTCTGGGTTTTGATTAATTAATAAGCTGGAATGGAAGATTGCTGCTAATCCTCCGCCTCGGCCCGTGCTACGAGCATTCTGGCAGTTAGTGTGACTCGGGGGTGTTGACTCATTTAAACTAACATATTCATCCTGCTGTAACCAGGTTTCTCTAAGGCAGAATAAATCAATATGTTGATCAATTATTATATCATTTACTAACAGGGACTTAGAAGAGAGAGACCTAATGTTTAATAGACCACATTTAACTGTTTTAGTCTGTGGTGCAGTTGAAGGTGCTATATTATTTTTTTTTTTGAATTTTTATGCTTAAATAGATTTTTTTGTTGTAAGTGTTAAACTTGTGGAGACATTTGTTTATCTTGGCAGTGGTGTTATTGTTTGTGGGTTCTCAGCTCTGGCTACAGAGAGATGCTGAGGAAGATTTCATGGTGTCACGAGGTCGCTGGACAGAGATGGTTGGTGCTGATGGGACCTTTGCAGCAGAACAAAGGTCCCAGTCCTCAAGATTCTGGTGCTTCTTTAATCTGGGCAGTTTAGAAAAGGTTTTAAGTTCTTACTTTAATTGTATGAGTAGATCACATGCAATGTAAAGCCAAAGCTCATGTTTTATGTACTCACACTGTGCGGCCTGATGGTCAGCTGCAGTTTGACTGCTTACTCTACCAGGTCATTATTACCTCCACCAAGGAGGTTATCTTTTTAGTCGCGTCCATTTGTTTGTTGGTTGGCTGGTTGGTTTGTTAGCAGGATTACTCAAAAAAAAAAAAAAAAAGAAATCCTCAACGGATTTCAATTAAATTTTTACCAGGGGTGTATCTTGGCCTAACTTAGAAGTCATTAAATTTTGGTAATGATCTGGAACACAATCCGGATCCAGTAATTTTTTAAAGGATTCTTTATCATTGCAGGATAGGGCCAATTTCAACATTTTTGCATCTAACGTCATGAAGATGGGTCACAAAGGATGAACAAAAATGAAGTTACCACACAATAATTTAGCATTTGTTTCTCCTCATTGAATAAACATGTTATTAGAAAATAATAATAATAATAATAAAACTTGTGTAGTTCATGCAGTTTCTCTTTATAAATACATTTACTGAAGATCTAAGGGTTTAACCCTCTGGGGCCGACGCCGGCGTATACGACAGCTGAGACCAAGCTTTACTAAATTATAAATAACTTTTTAATGATATGAGATAGAAACTTACTTTTTTTTCCCTGAAAAGTTAACTCCGTGGACTTTCGAGCCACCATCCACCATCTTTGTACTCCTCATAGAAGCTGTGTGATGATGTAAGCAATGTGAGTGTCCAATTGGAATTGGTTCACGTCACTTGGGTTTCCAAAATCCAGTCGTAGCGCAATCGTGATACACCAAAGATTGTTTTTAGGAGTGATTTGGTACTAGTTTATTATAGTTTGCTGTGTGTTTTGAATGAATGTGTGTGGAAAATTATTTCCACTTTACTTTTTCCTTTCTTATTTCTAATTGTAAACCTTTATTCCACTTATAAAACACAACTATAGCATATAGATTTTGAAAGTGCAGGTTGTCCTGAAAAAAAGAGACATAAAACTTGATTGTGGGATGCAGGAAGAGCTGTTAACAGCAACAATAAAACATTTATGCCAGGCGAGTGAACTGTACAAAAAATGCCCTCGGACCCCAGAGGGTTAACCACTGAATCTGAAACATGACAGTCGATGCGTGACCAACGTGGAATAAGTCTCTTTGCCAAAGGATATTCCATGTAACGTCAGTGACCCTATGGCCTTGGCGGAGGTTTGCACTCTCCGAGTGCTTCTAGTTGTAAATAAGATTTTTTTTCTCAATAACTTACCTGGTTAAATAAAGGTTAAAAAAAATGTGTAATAAACATGTCGGGACGGCCGATCCAAGAACGGGATATTTCACAAAGGAGATACGTGCTGCCTTGGCCATTTATGCCATTTTGTGTGCAGAAACATCCAAAACAAAAGAGGAACTGACATACATGGCCATGCAAGTGGGAGTGGGCATCTTCTTCTGCAAGCCTCCCGTTCTGGACACCAGCATGGACTCACAAAATTTCCTCTATATTTGTATTGTCAAGTGTATCAGCAGAAAGGCCCAAGCAGAGGGTCACCGCTTTGAGTCTGGTCTGCTTGAGGTTTCTTCCTCAAATCATCAGCCGGAGTTTTTCCTTACCACTGTTGCTGCTCTTGGGGTTGGTATAATCTGAACAAAATCATTAACTTACCTGGCAGCTGCAGCTCTCCTCCTAACTTTTTTTTTAAATTTCTGACTCTCTTGCTTAGGCAGAGTGAAGAAATAACACACTGAGGTTAGGAGAATTAGTTCGTGGTTCAGTTTGAACTGTGCAAAATCCTCATGAGAGGCGACCAAAATTACTGACATGTTGGAAATTCATCCGACCGTCCGATTGCTGGTCAGGAGGGATTAATCGTCTCTCGTTACCTCTCTGCTCACTGCACAACAAAGCTGAAATTCTGCCTGACTTAAAAAAAAAAAGTCCCTTTGGCAGATCCTTGCAGGAAGGAGTTAGTATCAAATGATTGGATACTTAGGGAGACAGATAGGGAGAATCAGTTTCATTTTGAGGGAGCATCAGCTCTGACATTTTGGCCACGTGGCGTTCTTCTCTGGGTGTAATCCATCATGCAGGTGTCTCAGCGGCTGGAGAAGACCAAAGGAATGCTTGTGTTTTATGGCTGCAACAGATAACTGCTTACTTTTGAGAAGCTGGGATGCACCAGTTATCAGTCGGGGTGGTTGCCATCTACAATCTACAGTTCCTTTGTGTTTTGGATGCAGTCATGAGCAGCACCAGCAGATGCACCCACACCTTGGCCTGATGGTGATGAACCACCAGGACGATGGCAGTGTATTTGAGCTGATACTTATCTTTTTCCTCACGTCTTCATGTGGTGTCTCTCAATAACACATCGCAGATTCAAGCGGCATAAAAGAGCAATCACAACAATTTAACCTCTCCTGCTTCTGTGCTCAGACTCCACAGCAGAAGTGGTGGCAACTACCAATTCTCAAAGCTCTCACTCGACGAATTCCTCACCAAATGATAACTCTCAGGCCCCCTAGCGATAAAGTAATTTCTGCGACTCTCCTGTCGGGGGCTTGGAGGACAGCAGAGGGCTGTGATAATCTCATAAACAGAAGCTGTGTAGATATGGGCCATCTATTATGAGTGCGAACAGTAGCGTAGATAGCGGCATTTATTATCCGAGACAGCAGACAATATATTCTCATTCTGTGATACTACTGCTGACAGGCACAGAGTGATCCATCTTCACCGAGCGAGAGAGAGAGACAGATGGAGAGCGCGAGGGGTTCAGAGAGAGAGCGCGATCGAAGTTACTGTGAATGGAGACGAGTGGAACGGGAAGGAATCTACAGCATGTACTGTAGAGGAGAATTACTATCGCTCCACTTTGCCTTGTAGTTACACACAGAAACACACACACATGCTTTTCCACGGGTTGATGTAGCTGACAAAAGGCCGGTTTACTGTTGCCCGGGGCTACAGTTAAATAAATAAATAGACACATACTGTAGCTTTATAACAGGCTGTTACTTTATCGCTAATACTTTAGTGCAAGCCTTAATCTCTCACGGATGTTTTTTTTTTACTTCTGTGCAGCAGCTGGATTTGAAGTGGTCCTCATTAAGCAGTCTAAGAATCATATGCACATTAGTGGCACATTGAGAGTAAATCATAATTACTCGAAAGCAATCAGAATTTGATACAACAAGCAGAATGTGCAAATCACGCACGGTATTAAAGATGCGTATTTGCATTAAATACCATTCATTTAATTAACTGAAATGAATGTTATTTTCTGATATTTTCAGATAACCAGATGATAACACAATCGACAGCTGCTTTTATTGGAAATAATGCCATGAATGTAACGATTCACCAAGTTATTCTTGCAAAGTTCTTTGGAAATTGTAGAACAGTCCTGTTCCATTGTACCACAGAGTAAAAACCAAAGTGTTAAAATTGTTGGGAAGGTGTCGTAGCACGGACCCACAACAGGGGGCGCAAATGAACAGACAATGAGTAAGCCAAAAGGTAACAATTTAATGTTGTGACAACACACGAGACACACAAAATTTGTAAAGTCAATTAACACCAGGTGACGTGTGGGCAGGCTCGAAGATAGGAGACCCCGACGAGAGAGAGGCCGCATCCCACACGGCTTCCACCACCAACGGCCTGAAGAACACCGGAGCCGCCAAGTCCCGTATCCCCAGGTGACCTCTGTCTTCGGCTGTCGACCCTGGTACTGCTGGCAAAAAGCAGAGACAAGATGAATGAGTGTAAGTCCTTACACTCAGTGGTCCACAGTCTGTACACAGTCAGGAGGGGAACCTCCACCTCCGAATCACACACTCGTGCAGCTCTTGTCTAACCACTTATCTGTTCAGAGAGTGAGGCGCAGTCGTCGTCGTCACGCCAAATGCCGAAGTCCCAGATAAGGCAACGTCCACAAAAATAAGGCTGCAAATGAGATCTGGCTTAGTACACACAAAGTGTCAGATAGCAGAGAAAATACCTCTCGGTAGTCGATTTCTCGGCGGGGAGGTGGAGTTGCAGTCCGGCTTAAGTAATGGTGTAGATGAGTGACAGCTGGTGTGATGAGTGACAGCTGTCACTTCCTCTGGGTCTGGCGCCCTCTGGTGCTTGGAGCCCGCACTCCAAGCAGGGCGCCCTCTGGTGGTAGTGGGCCAGCAGTACCTCCTCTTCAGCGGCCCACACAACAGGACCCCCCCCCTCAACGGGCGCCTCCTGGCACCCGACCCGGCTTGTCCGGGTGTCTTCTGTAGAAATCGGCCAGGAGGGCCGGGTCCAGGATGAAGCTCCTCTTCACCCAGGAGCGTTCTTCAGGTCCATACCCCTCCCAGTCCACCAGATATTGGAACCCCCGGCCCTTACGACGGACGTCCAGGAGCCTGCGTACCGTCCAAGCAGGCTCCCCGTCGATGAGCCGGGCAGGAGGCGGCGTGGGTCCAGGTGTACAGAGGGGCGAGGTGTGGTGCGGCTTGATACGGGACACGTGGAAGACAGGGTGGATCCGCAGTGAAGTCGGGAGTCGGAGCTTCACTGCGGCCGGGTTGATGATCTTGAGGATAGGGAATGGTCCGATGTATCTGTCCTTTAACTTGGGTGAGTCCACACAGAGGGGGATGTCCTTTGTTGACAGCCACACCTCCTGCCCGGGCTGGTACGTGGGGGCCGGGGAACGTCGGCGGTCCGCATGGGACTTGGCCCTCGTCCGGGCCTTTAACAGGGCAGAGCGGGCGGTCCGCCACACCCGGCGGCATCTCCTGAGATGGGCCTGGACCGAGGGCACACCGACCTCTCCCTCCACCAGCGGGAACAATGGGGGCTGGTACCCCAAACACACCTCAAAAGGGGAGAGGCCGGTAGCAGACGAAACTTGGCTGTTGTGGGCATACTCGATCCAGGCCAGATGGTGACTCCAGGCCGCCGGATGTGCGGAGGTGACACACCGAAGGGCCTGCTCCAACTCCTGGTTGGCCCGCTCTGCCTGGCCGTTGGTCTGGGGGTGGTACCCGGACGAGAGACTCACGGTGGCCCCCAGCTCCTTGCAGAAACTCTGCCACACTTGAGAAGAGAACTGGGGACCACGATCTGATACAATGTCCGATGGTATCCCATGCAGCCGCAAGACGTGATGGACCAGGAGGTCTGCTGTCTCCTGGGCCGTCGGGAGCTTCGGGAGGGCCACGAAGTGGGCCGCCTTGGAGAACCGGTCCACTATCGTGAGGATTACGGTGTTGCCCTGGGACGGCGGGAGGCCCGTGATGAAATCCAGGCCAATGTGAGACCAGGGGCGATGAGGCACTGGCAGGGGTTGGAGGAGGCCCGTCGTCCTCCGATGGTCTGCCTTGCCCCTGGCGCAGATGGTACAGGCCTGGATGTAGTCCCGGACGTCGGTTTCCAGGGACGCCCACCAGAAGCGCTGCTGGACTACTGCCACGGTCCTACGCACTCCGGGATGACAGGAGAGCTTGGACCCGTGACAGAAGTCCAATACGGCAGCTCTTGCCTCTGGTGGGACGTACAGTCTGTCCTTGGGGCCAGTCCCCGGGTCCGGGCTCCTGGTCAGGGCCTCCCGGATGGTCTTCTCCACGTCCCAGGTAAGGGTGGCCACGACAGTGGACTCGGGGATGATGGTCTCGGTGGGGTTCGACAGCCCCGCTTTGGCTTCTTCTTCGTGCACCCGGGACAATGCATCTGATTTTTGGTTCTTGGTCCCGGGGCGATATGTGATCCGGAAGTCAAAGTGCCCGAAGAACAGAGACCAGCGGGCTTGCCTGTGGTTCAGCCGCTTGGCGGTCCGGATGTACTCCAGGTTCCGATGGTCCGTGAAAACCGTGAAGGGCAACGATGCCCCCTCCAGCAAGTGTCTCCACTCTTCAAGAGCCTCCTTCACCGCAAGAAGTTCCCGATTGCCGACGTCATAGTTCCGTTCAGCTGGGGTCAACCTGCAGGAATAAAAGGCACAAGGATGGAGAACTTTATCAGCCTCCACGCTCTGGGACAGCACGGCTCCTATCCCTGAGTCAGAGGCATCCACTTCTACTATGTACTGGCGATCAGGATCAGGCTGCACCAGAACTGGTGCAGTCGAGAACCGGCGTTTCAACTCCTGGAACGCGGCTTCGCACCGATCCGACCAGGTGAAGGGGACCTTGGTGGAGGTCAGGGCAGTCAGGGGGCTAACTACCTGACTGTAACCTTTAATGAACCTCCTGTAGAAATTTGCAAAGCCGAGGAACTGCTGTAGTTTCCTGCGGCTTGTTGGTTGGGGCCACTCTCTCACCGCCGCAACCTTAGCCGGATCAGGGGCGACGGAGTTGGAGGAGATGATGAACCCCAGGAAGGACAAAGAAGTGCGGTGGAACTCACACTTCTCGCCCTTCACAAACAGCCGGTTCTCCAACAACCGCTGTAGGACCTGACGTACATGCTGGACATGGGTCTCAGGGTCCGGGGAAAAGATGAGTATATCGTCCAGATATACGAAGACGAACCGATGCAGGAAGTCCCGCAAGACGTCATTTACCAAAGCTTGGAACGTCGCGGGGGCGTTAGTGAGGCCGAACGGCATGACCAGGTACTCAAAATGACCTAACGGGGTGTTGAATGCCGTCTTCCATTCGTCTCCCTTCCGGATCCGAACCAGGTGGTACGCGTTTCTAAGATCCAATTTTGTAAAGATTTGGGCTCCATGCAGGGGCGTGAACACTGAATCCAACAGAGGTAACGGGTATCGGTTGCGAACCGTGATCTCGTTCAGCCCTCTGTAATCGATGCATGGACGGAGTCCGCCGTCCTTTTTGCCCACAAAAAAGAAACCAGCACCCATCGGGGAGGTGGAGTTCTGGATCAGCCCGGCAGCTAAGGAGTCCCGGATGTAGGTCTCCATTGATTCGCGTTCCGGACGTGAGAGGTTGTACAACCTACTGGACGGGTACTCAGCGCCCGGGACCAAATCGATGGCGCAATCATACGGTCGGTGCGGAGGAAGAGTGAGCGCCAGATCTTTGCTGAAAACGTCAGCAAGATCATGGTACTCCTTTGGCACCGCCGATAGATTGGGGGGGACTTTGACCTCCTCATTAGCTGTAGTGCCGGGGGGAACCGAGGATCCTAAACACTCCCGGTGGCAGGTTTCGCTCCACTGCGTCACAACCCCGGACGGCCAATCTACCCGGGGATTGTGCTTCACCATCCATGGAAAGCCCAGAATCACTCGGGAGGTAGACGGTGTTACATGGAACACTATCTCCTCCCTGTGATTCCCAGACACAACCAAAGTCACTGGTTGTGTCTGATGTGTGATTAATGGAAGCAGGGTGCCATCTAGTGCTCGCACCTGCACTGGTGCCGGCAGAGCCACCAGGGGGAGCCCTACTTCCTTTGCCCATCTGCTGTCCAGCAGATTCCCTTCTGACCCCGTGTCTATCAGTGCTGGGGCGTGAAGGGTTAAATCCCCACAAAGGATTGTTACTGGGATTCGTGCCGATCTGCGGGGTCTTTCCGCGTGTGTGTTATGGCCCACCCTTAGCCCAGTTTCTAAGGACGGGCGTTGTAGTTTGACCGTTCAGGGCAGTCCCTCTGCATGTGCTCACAAGAGCCGCAGACAAAACACTCCCCGCGGGCCAGTCTCCTTTGTCTGACATTTGATCTTACTTTGGCCCTGCTCGTGTCCATAGCCTCCTCAGCAGGGGGAGCTGTAGCCACACGGGGCTCTCTGGCAGTGAAGCGTGGGGACAACGTCACCTTGTCGGAACCGGAAGGGGGAGGGACGGCTCATGCCCGGTCACGCCCCCCGGCCTGCTCCAGACGATGCTCATTCAAACGGTTGTCTAAGCGTATAACCAAATCGACAAGCCCGTCAAAATCCCGCGGTTCCTCCTTAGCCAGTAGGTGCTCCTTAAGGACCGGGGACAGCCCATTTACAAAGGCGGCGCGGAGCGCAACGTTATTCCAGCCGGACCTCGCTGCCGCGATGCGGAAGTCGACTGCATACTCGGCTGCGCTACGGCGCCCCTGTCTCATCGACAGCAGCACGTTCGAAGCGGTCTCGCCTCTGTTGGGATGATCAAACACTTGTTTGAACTCCCGTACAAACCCAGTATAAGACGTTAGGAGCCGTGAGTTCTGCTCCCAAAGCGCCGTAGCCCATGCGCGTGCCTCTCCTCGAAGCAGATTAATAACATAAGCTACCCGGCTAGCGTCTGATGCATACATGACAGGGCGCTGTGAAAAGACGAGCGAACACTGCATGAGGAAGTCCACGCACGTCTCGACACAGCCCCCGTACAGTTCCGGAGGGCTTATGTATGCTTCAGGGGACGGTGGGGGGGTTCGTTGAACGACCAGTGGAACGTCTGATACAGGCCCAGGATCAGCCAGAGGAGGAGCTGCAGCAGCACCCTGATCGCGCGCTTCCACCCTGGCGGCGAGAGCCTCCACTCTCCGATTAAGGAGGACATTCTGCTCGGTTACTAAATCCAACCGAGCCGTGAAGGCGGTTAAGATCTGCTGCAGCTCACTCAACATGCCTCCCGCTGACGCCTGCGCTCCCGGCTCTTCCATTGGCCGTTCACGCTCGAGCTGACGCCCCTCGAAATCCATGACGATTGGCCGAGAAATCCTGTTGGGAAGGTGTCGTAGCATGGACCCACAACAGGGGGTGCAAATGAACGGACAATGAGTAAGCCAAAAGGTAACAATTTAATGTTGTGACAACACACAACGAGACACACAAAATTTGTAGTCAATTAACACCAGGTGACGTGTGGGCAGGCTCGAAGATAGGAGACCCCGACGAGAGAGAGGCCGCGTCCCACACGGCTTCCACCACCAACGGCCTGAAGAACACCGGAGCCGCCAAGTCCCGTATCCCCAGGTGACCTCTGTCTTCGGCTGTCGACCCTGGTACTGCTGGCAAAAAGCAGAGACAAGATGAATGAGTGTAAGTCCTTACACTCAGTGGTCCACAGTCTGTACACAGTCAGGAGGGGAACCTCCACCTCCGAATCACACACTCGTGCAGCTCTTGTCTAACCACTTATCTGTTCAGCGAGTGAGGCGCAGTCGTCGTCGTCACGCCAAACGCCGAAGTCCCAGATAAGGCAACGTCCACAAAAATAAGGCTGCAAATGAGATCTGGCTTAGTACACACAAAGTGTCAGATAGCAGAGAAAATACCTCTCGGTAGTCGATTTCTCGGTGGGGAGGTGGAGTTGCAGTCCGGCTTAAGTAATGGTGTAGATGAGTGACAGCTGGTGTGATGAGTGACAGCTGTCACTTCCTCTGGGTCTGGCGCCCTCTCGTGCTTGGAGCCCGCACTCCAAGCAGGGCGCCCTCTGGTGGTAGTGGGCCAGCAGTACCTCCTCTTCAGCGGCCCACACAACAAAAATCTCAGTTTGTTAAAGCTTGTGTTGTACACAAGAACCCTGCTGATTTCCTCAACACTGAGGCACCTGCATGCTGGATTATGCTCACAGAAGCCTACCATATGACTGCAGTGCCATTCCTGATGTTCCCTCACAATGCATGTACTGTGCCTCCTCCGATTCTGTGCTACTTAAGGATCCTCTGTAGAAACCTGTAGACATGCAGTTATCACCTTGGGTCACTGGTGAGCACCAAAGTCTCACAACCATACAGTAAGCCAGGAAGCACCAAAGCCTGAATGTCATGGACCCTGGTTCTCCTGAAAATGTCTAAGCATCACCAAAAACCTTTGATACCCTTCTGAGTCCAGAAAGTCATTCAAAGCCTAGAAGAACATACTCTTGATCCAGGATAATCACAAACCCAGACACTCTCACTGAGTCCTCATCCAGGTTATCAAGTGCTACAATCAGGACATCAAGCTAAGTCTGGAAGCATGTGCTGGTGCCACACTTTGCTGTATCCAGAACACCATGGAGCCACCGTGGGGCCTGGGTGGCAACCATCTAGGCAGACAACTGTTGCATCTACAACTCTGAAACGTAGCCATCCACTGTATCTGCAGCAGTCAGCTGATGCATGGGCATCACCTAGGCCTTCTCCAACTACTGGAGTCCTTAACACTCCGGCACCTATGTGCTGGATCATACATAGAGAAATGTACCACACAACCAAAATTTCAAAACTGACACTCTCTCACAATACAAGTGATACTGCTTATCTTAGTTTTTTCAAGTAACCTTTAAATTTATACAAAGTCATTTCAGCGACATCCGAGGATCCTCTGAAGAGACAAGAGGAAGACATCCAGTTTTTAACCTTAGATCACTGGTTTGCGTCCAAGTCTCACAATCATACAGTAAGACAGGAAGCTCCAGGGCCGAGAACACTTTGTTCTCCTGCAAAGATATCGGCATCACCACACTTCTGTTTAATGACCACATAAATCCGTAAGTCAATCAGGGCATCCTTAGAGTTGAATTTGCATTTTCAATATTGTAATAAAAAAAAAAGTCCTAAAACCACCCCCGCTAAAACCACACGTTGAACTTGTGTTTCCAGAAGCAAAACATAAACAGAGCTTTTTTCAAACTTAATTTACAAAAACTCTCGATGGGAGACATCAAAGTTTAAAAAACAAAACAAAACAAAAACATTACAAGACAGGTCTGCGGTGTTTGCGCAGGCACAGTGCGAGAAGTGGCCGTGAGAGGTTAAACGCAGCTCGTTACTCCATGTATACTAAACGATGCAGGACACGCGATAAACCTGAAACTCAGTGCGATCCAAAAAATTCTCGCACGAATGAAAAATCAACTGAAAAAGGGTCAAAACTCACACAGTGTAAACCCAGCTTAAGTACTGAACATCTGGCACCAGTAGCTCATGGCAGTGTTCTATTTATTTTGACACCGGTTATATCAGACGGTTATCTAATTACAACTTGGCTTTTTTATTTTTGAAAATGCCTGTTTTTACAAATAAAAAAATGGAATATTTTACAAAAGCACATTTATCTGTAAACACCAGCACATGACACACGTCACATTACAGTTTTTTTTAAATTGCTAAAACACATTTCACAAAACTGTCCCCCATTTTCTCAAAATGCTAAACACAACACACTTTTCTATAGCTACATACATAAAACCACACCATCTCTTTTCAAAACACAAACTGTCACACCAAAACAGCTGCTCAAAGCCTGCAAAAATGTAAACACTATATGCATCATTACACACTACAACAAAACAACTGAAAACACAATGTTCAGTGTGTGAGAAAGTCCTTTTTACGTTTGTTCGCAACTGCCAAAGTATAGTATCTGTATCTGAACAGTATCTGTTCTGAAAGTATATTACTGTAGATTATGTAGCATTCATAGATTTGTGTGTTTCATATGAACAGTATGTAAATCTACAGAGAATACAGTATGTACACTACTGTACTGTATCACAACTCAATGCAAACACTACAGAGGATCCATTACACACAATACTCATTGAAGACACAATGTTCAGGGTGTGATGTTTTTTCATTTATTGAACTATACCACACACACACACACACACACACACACACACACACACACACACACACACACACACACACACACACACACACACACACACACACACACACACACACACACACACACACACACACAGGTTGGGACACCATTCTGACACAGGTTACTTCTCCAGTCAAGGCACCCAGAAAGTATTCACAGTGCTTCACCCTCAAAATTCTACTCAAAACACCCCATAATAAGAACATGAAAAAAGTTTTTTTAAATTTTTTTGGAAATTTTTGAAAATTATATATATATATATATATATATATATATATATATATATATATATATATATAGATATATATATATATATATATATATATATATATATATATATATATATATATAAAGGAATCACATGGACATAAGCATTCACAGCCTTTTGCTCAGTACTTTGTTGATGCACCATTGGCAGCAATTACAGCCTTGGGTCTTCTTGAATTTGATGGCACAATCTTGGTGCACCTATCTTTGGGCGGTTTTGTCCATTCCTCTTTGCAGCACCTCTCAAACTCCATGAAGTTGGATGGGGAGCGTCGGCCAACAGCCATTTCCAGATTTCTCCAGAGATTTTCAATTGGATTCAGGTCTGGGCTCTGGCTGGGCCACTCAAGGACATTCACAGAGTTGTCCTGAAGCCACTCCTTTGATATCTTGCTTACGGTCATTGTCCTCCTGAAAGATGAACTGTAGCCCCAGTCTGAGGTCAAGAGCGATCTGGAGCAGGTTTTCATCCAGGATGTGTCTATACATTGTTGCATTCATCTTTCCTTCAATCCTGACTAATCTCCCAGTTCCTGTTGCTCAACAACATCCCCACAGCATGATGCTGCCACCATCATGCATGGTTCACTGTAGGGACGGTGCCTCGTTTCCTCCAAACATATCGCCTGACATTCAGGCCAAAGAGTTCAATCTTTGTCTCATCAGACCAGAGAATGTTGTTTCTAATGGTCTGAGAGTCCTTCAGGTGCCCTTTGGCAAACTCCAGGTAGGTTGCCATGTGCCTTTTACTAAAGAATGGCTTCTGTCTGGCCACTCTACCATGCAGGCCTGATTGGTGGATTGCTGCAGAGATAGTTGTCCTTCTTAAATATTCTCTTCTCTACACAGAGGCATGCTGGAGCTCTGACAGAGTGACCATCAGATTGTTGTTGTTGTTGGTCACCTCCATGACTAAAGCCCTTCTCCCCTGATAGCTCAGTTTAGACGGGCAGCCAGCTCTAGGAAGAGTCCTGGTGGATCCCAGCTTCTTCCATTTATGGATGATGGAGGCCACTGGGCTCCCCTCGAACTGCCACCTTATCGTGGTGGGGGAGTTTGCGTACCTGGATGATCATAGGAGCTATGTTGTCGGGGGCTTTGTGTCCCTGGTAGGGTCTCCCATGGCAAACAGGTCCTAGGGAACAGGTCAGACTAAGGGCAGTTCAGAAGCTCCCATGACCAGTATGAAATCAAGGACTGAGACATCGCCCGGTACGGCAGAGCCGGGGCCTCACCCTGGAGCCAGGCCTGGGGGTGGGGCTCGCGCGCAAGCACCTGGTAGTCGGGCCTTAGCCCATGGGCCCCAGCCGGGCCCAGCCTGAAAGAGTGATGTGGGCCTGCCCTCCTGTGGGTTCACCACCTGCAGAGGGGGCCATGGGGGTCAGGTGCAGAGAGGACTGGGTGGTGGTCGAGGGTGGGTGGCCCGGCGGCCTGGTCCGCGCTCACAGCCTCTGGCTGTTGGGATGTGGAATGTAACCTTGCTGGGGGGGCTGAGCTTGTGAGGGAAGTTGAGAGGTACCGACTAGAGATAGTTGGGCTCACCTCCATGCATAGCTTGGCCTCTGGTGCCCAACTCCAGGAGAGGGGCTGGGCGCTCCACTTTTCTGGCGTTGCCCACGGGGAGAGGCGGCAGGCGGGGGTGGCATTGCTCATTGCTCCACAGCTCAGTCACCATGTGTTGGAGTTCACCCCGTTGAACGAGAGGGTCGTGTCCCTATGCCTTTGGGTCAGGGACAGGTCTCTCACTGTTATCTCGGCCTATGGGCCGAGCGGCAGTGTAAAGTACCCGACCTTCTTGGGGTCCCTAGGAGGGGTACTAGATAGTGCTCTGACTGGGGACTCCATTCTCCTGAGGACTTCAATGCCCATGTGGGCAGTGACAGTGAGACCTGGAGGGGGGTGATCGGGAAGCACGGCCTCCCCGATCTGAACCCGAGTGGTGTTCAGTTGTTGGACTTCTGTGCTAGACACAGTTTGTCCATTACGAACACCATGTTCAAACACAAGGGTGTCCATAAGTGCACGTAGCACCAGGACACCCTGAGCCAGAGGTCGCTGATCGACTTTGTAATTGTATCATCTGACCTTTGGCCATGTGTCTCGGACACTCAGGTGAAGAGTGGGGCTGAGCTGTCGACTGATAACCACCTGGTGGTGTGTTGGATCCGCTGGGAGGAGAGGAAGCCGGTCAGACCTGGCAGGCCCAAACATATTGTGAGGGTCTGCTGGGAATGACTGGCGGAACCCTCTGTCAGTGAGGTCTTCAACTCCCACCTCTGGGAGAGCTTCTCCCAGATCCCTGGGAGGTTGGAGACATGGAGTCAGAGTGGACTATGTTCCCCACCTCCATTGTCGATGCGGCTGCTTGTAGCTGTGGTCACAGGGTCTCTGGTGCCTGTTGTGGCGGCAGTCTCCAAACCCGATGGTGGCTGAAGAAGGAGTCCTACTTGTCTTTGTTGGCAGGTGGGACTCCGGAGGCAGCTGACATGTACTGGCAGGCCAAGCGTGCTGCAGCCTGTGCGGTCGCAGAGGCAAAAACTCAGGTCTGGGAGGAGTTCGGGGAGGCCATGGAGGAGGACTGTTGGTCGGCCTTGAAGAAATTCTGGCAAGCCGTCCGACACCTCCAGAGGTGGAAGCTGCTCTCCACCAACACTGTCTTCAGTGCAGGTGGGGAGCTGTTGACCCTGACTGGGGATGTTGTCGGGTGGTGGAAGGAATACTTTGAGGATCTCTTCAATCCCATTGTCACGTCTTCCGAAGAGGAAGCAGAGATTGGGGACTCAGAGGCGAACTCATCCATCACCCAGGATGAAGTCACCCAGGTGGTCAGAAAGCTCCTCGGTGGCAAGGCTCCTGGGGTAGATGAAAAATGTCTGGAGTACCTTAAGTCTCTGGATGTTGTGGGACTGTCTTGGTTGACAGGTCTCTGGAACATCTCGTGGTGGTCGTGGACAGTGCCTCTGGATTGGCGGACCGGGGTGGTGGTCCCTCTGTTTAAGAAGAGGGACTGGAGGGTGTGTTCCAATTACAGGGGGATCACACTCCTCAGCCTCCCCGGTAAGGTCTATTCCAGAGTAGTGGAGAGGAGAATTCAACCGATAGTCGAACCTTGGATTCAAGAGGAGCAGTGTGGTTTTCATCTTGGTCACAGCACACTGGACCAGCTCTACACCCTCCATCGGGTGCTTGAGGGTTCATGGGCGTTCACCCAACCGGTCCACATGTGTTTTGTGGATCTGGAGAAGGTGTTTGACCATGTCCCTCGAGGAGCCCTATGGGGGGTGCTCCGGCAGTACGGGGTCCGGGGGCCTTTGTTAAGGGCTATCCGGTCCCTGTACAACCACAGCAGGAGCTTGGTTTGCATTGCTGGTAGTAAGTCAAGCCTGTTTCCAGTGCACGCTGGCCTCCGCCAGGGCTGCCCTTTGTCACCGGTTCTGTTCATTATCTTTATGGACAGAATTTCTAGGTGCATTCAAGGTGTAGAGGGGGTCCGGTTTGGCAACCACAGAATCTCGTCTCTGCTGTTTGCAGATGATGTGGTTCTGTTGGCTTCGTCAAATCAGGATCTTCAGCGTGCACTGGAGCAGTTTGCAGCTGAGTGTGAAGTGTCCGGGATGAAAATCAGCACCTCCAAATCCAAGGCCATGGTTCTCAACCGGAAAAAGGTACTTTGCCCTCTTCAGGTCGGTGGACTGTCCTTGCCTCAAGTGGAGGAGTTTAAGTATCTCTGGGTCTTGTTCACGAGAGAGGGATGGATGGAGCGTGAGATCGACAGACGGATTGGTGCAGCATCTGCAGTGATGCGGTCACTGTATCAGACCGTTGTGGTGAGGAGAGAGCTGAGTAGGGGGGCAAAGCTCTCGATTTACCGATTGATCTATGTTCTGACCCTCACCTATGGTCATGAGATTACAAGCGGCCGAGATGAGTCTCCTCCACAGGGTGGCTGGGTGCTCCCTTAGAGATAGGGTGAGGAGCTCGGTTACTCGGGAGGAGCTCTGAGTCGAGCCACTGCTCCTCCTACTTCGAAAGGAGCCAGCTGAGGTGGCTCTGACATCTTTTTCGGATGCCCTCTGGACGCCTCCCTGGAGAGGTTTTCTGGGCACATCCCATCGGGAGGAGGCCCCGGAGAAGACCCAGGACACGCTGGAGGGATTACATCTCACAGCTGGCTTGGGAATGCCTTGGGTTCCCCCGGAGGAGCTGGGAGAGGTGTGTGTAGATCGGGAGGTCTGGGCGGAAGAAAATGGATGGATGGATGGAGGCCACTGGGCTCATTGGTATCTTCAAAGCAGCAGAAATGTTTCTGTACCCTTCCCCAGATTTCCTGTCTCAGAGGTCTACAGACAATTCCTTTGACTTCATGCTTGGTTTGACATGCATTGTCAACTGTGGGACCTTATATGTAGACAGGTGTGTGCCTTTCCAAATCATGCCTAATCAACTGAATGTATCCCAGGTGGACTCCAATTGTAGAAATATCTCAAGAATGATCCATGGAAACGGGATGCACCTGAGCTCAATTTTGAGCTTCATTGCAAACGCTGTGAATACTTGTGTACACGTGATTTCGTAGTTTTTAAAAAAATACATTTGCAAAAAAACAAACAAACAAAAAAAAAACTAAAACCCCTTCACATCATCATTATGTGGTATTGTGTGTAGAATTTTGGAGAAAAAAAATTAATCCATTTTGGAATAAGGCTGTAACATAACAAAATGTGAATATATATAAAATATTTTGACTAAATATTAATAAACAGTTTAACTGTCCCAGTTGCTTATCTACTAATATAATCAACAGATTGGTCATTGTTGGCTGTGTCCCATTGGAGCCTATGCTCAAGGTTCTTGATATCTCCACCTGGTAGTCACTTACCATTAATGCATGTACAATAGAGTTTCACCAAGAGTTCTCGTATCATAAAAAGTGATGTATGAAATCCTACAGAAACGAACTGTTTGTTTGCAACAAACCAAATTCATTTGACCTGTCTTGACATCGTCCCACAATACCTCCGCCCCACCCCCACACTCGGAGCCACTGAATTAAGCATTTATCAAATGGTATTACTGTAAGAATATAGCAGTGCAAGAGCTCAGGTATTTTGTTTTATTGAAATGTCATTGTCAAACTTGATGAGCATTCTGTTTTTTGCCTCCTTGCCAAAAATCTGTCCGTCTGCACATTAAATCTTCCCTCACTGTCTGAATAAATCATGCCAACTTAAATCTTGCCAGACTTGCATAATCAGATAAATCATCTGTTCTTTGAAAGCACATTAATCAGCTGTAATTTTATTTAGTTATGTGTTATTTTACATTTTCCCTCCCAGACATCTGCATGCCCCCATAAACTGGCCCCTCACTATGAGAAGCACTCTTCTAATTTATCAGTCATCACTTTGAAATGTCAGCCCTGTTGTCTTTCTCGGTGGAGTTTTTTTTTGTGTGTGTTCTGGCTGTGTCTGTGTGGGATCTCTGCGGGTATTCTGATTTGCACTCACAATCCAATAACATGCAGATTAGGCTCACTGGTGAATCTAAATGGACTGTGTGAAAGTGACAGTGAATGACATGACTGTGGTTGACCAGGTCAGAAAATCCTTTTGTATGTCTACTGCACTCAAAAAAAAACTGATGCACTGGATGAACTCAATTCAATTATGAGCAGGATTTCCATCTAATATATAGCCCCAACTAAAATAAAGCACATCAATGCAAGATCATTTAATTTAACTTAATTTAGTTGAGGCTACATATATTTATTATATGGAAATAGTGCCCATAATTAAATTGAGTTCATCCTATGAGTATATTTGTTTGAGTGATACACTCAAAAAACTGACTCATTGGATTGGGTACCATTTAATAAATATATGTAGTCCCAACTCAATTAAATTACATTATCTTGCATGGACGTGTTTTATTTGAGTTGGGGGCTACATATATTTATTAGATGGAAATCCCGCACATAAATTAATTGAATTCCTGCACATAATTGAAATGAGTTCATCCAAAGAGCCATTTTTGAGTGTGTGTGATGGCTCAGTGTTGGTCTGAAAGTGTGTGCACAGACAGACATTTTCTCATCTTTGTGATCCAGTTTTTATTTATAACATTCAATAAAATCTGGAAGGATAAAAAAAAAAATCACTCATCTCACTGATGGTCTTCTGCATTCTGACAGGCTATCTGATGATGTACGTTGCTTCCTTTTGCCACATGTCACTTTTCCCCCAATGCATGCTGGGACAGGCTTCACCCTGCAACAACAATGGGCTGAAAAAAAAAAATGGATGGATCAGCAAGAAATCAGCAAACACCAAAAACAAAAGATAAATATGAGATAAAATAAAAGTTGGCAAAAGACATGAAGAGCACTGATTAAAAATCGAGACAGAAAGAAGATGATGGAAATGCTCCAAGAGCTGTATTAAGTTGTCTTTCAGACTGTTCCATTCAGACAGAAATTTGAGCAGACTGAAAGAAGGACAGGTAGAACAAGAGACAAAGCTGTAGCTTGTTATCAGTGCATAATGACAGATGAGATGAGATGCAATTAGAACATGCCATATGGATGCTCATATGCTCACATTATAATTAGCAATATTTTAAAATAGAACAGACTAGCAGGATGCACCAATAAACAAAAAGTGAAGGTTGATTCACAAATAACTTTTTAAAGTGAGCGAATGTCTTCAGAGACAATGTTTTATGCCAACACTCTGAATGACGGTCACATTTTTCTATTACTAACTACTGCTGAGTTAATGTTTCAATTAAAAAAGATAATGCCAAAACTGCTGAGAGGAAAATCTGTTTTTCTGGTAATAAAATGTAATGAAAACTTTTTATATTCAGAATTATGCAATTTGCAACACAATCCTCATTGTATGGAATGTGGTTTATTCTTTCTTTTCATTAATGATGCATTTATTATAAAATGTCACTGTGCATTAGTTAGAGCTTATGCTTCCAAAGCTATGAACAAGAAAACATTTATAGTTTTTTTTCCTTTTTTTATTTTAAAGAAAAAGAAAACCCACTGATAATTTACAATTATGATATTGAAAGCATATGAAAAGTTGTAGGCATGTGTGATGACTTATGTTAAAGTTAAGAGTGTTTTTGTATGGCTGGTCGAAAATCACCAGCAGGTGGCCTCCCGCCAGCTGATCTAACGGGAGGCGCAACTATAGCGCAAAGCGCCAGAGGGACTTTTCTTCATCCACGACAAGGATTTAATTGTTTTCAGATGTCGTTTTCTGCAGGATGTGTTGATGAATCCACTACGACTAACAGGTAAAGGCCCCCTGACACTTGCACAACTTGGATGCACGTACTTGCATGCACATCGTTGTGATGATCCCACCTGCTGTGTTCTCAGCTGGATGCTATTCTTTGTTCCACTGGCTGCCACGCGCTGTGTATATAAAAAAACATTTGTAGCGGATTAATCATTTTCTCTGATGCAGCGCTGCTCCAGCCGTTCAGACATTTTCCTCACAATGAAAATCTGACGAGGGGGGAGGACCAGTGCTCACTCAAAGCGTGCTCACAGACGAATGACGCAACCGACAAGCGTGAAAAAACTCACGCATGCGCACGAAGGTTCAAGCTTGGCTGATGCAATCACACGTGATTCAAATCCTTATGGTTTTTGCAAAAAATAAAAAGGTTGGATACTTTTCTAACAGACCTTGTATATATATATATATATATATATATATATATATATATATATATATATATATATATATATATATATATATATATATATATATATATATATATATATATATATATATATATATAAATGTGTGTGTGGTATTGGTGAACATTTGAAGTTATACATTGTTTTCTGTAATGATAACCAGATCACTGACAGAAAGGGTTCTATGAATTTGAACTTTTTCGCAAAAGACAATCATCAGAGATTGCAGTTAAAATAGTAGACAATGTCAGTCATACATGAGATTTGATGCTGGCACAGAGACAACATGACTTCTGCTACTATGGAGCATTTTCTTACTCCTGAAGGAAAACATGAAATGACCTATGCAGAATAATTTTGCATTTGTCACAGCATAAACCTAAACAGAACTGACTTTCAACAGGGTTGTTCCTTTGCACAGTGGAGATCTTGTATCCTTATGATCCATAAAAGGTCACCGTCACACGAAACACACCACAGCGGCGACATTTCCACATTACATTGTCCAAACATTAAGGGGAACCCTGGAGACAAACCTCGCTACCTCTGTCCCAGAATTAGAAACCGTCCTCTTTCTGCACTCACCTTTACGCTGCATCCTTCAGAATCATTTCCTCACTATTAAATATATTCTCACTATAGCTGATGAAATAATATGTTAATTTACAATAATAAATTATAGAAAAAATATTGCATCAAAAAGTGAACTCAGACTAATCATGGTCCATAAGGTGCTATTACCCAGTCATTATTTTCCCCACTGTGGTTTTGGAAACATGAAGAAGAAGATGCTGCTTGACCCTGTGAACAGAAACTTTACATTTTTGCAGTGGCTATTGTTATGGAGCTGTAAAGGAACACCTACTTACTGTTTTTATGTGAGTTCTGGTCATGTATGCGCATCTTGATTAGCCAAATAAATAAAATTTGCAGTGCAGGAGAGTCATAAATGAATGATTGGAGACCTTTGCACTCATGCACCAGCTTTTATCGATACCAGGCTATGTTAGGCTATTTTTACTGCAGTCATATTGCAAGGAAAATATTCGGAGTCAGGTATTGTGGAGATGGGCATGTGCGACTGGATCTTAGCTGGGATTTGTTCCTTCACAGTTCTGCAAAAATAACTACTGCGTTTCATTTAAGAGGTGTCCAGGTGGAACTGTTACCAGGGACATCGTTCTGTGCTAAATCTGCAGTAAGCATTTTTCATGGCATTGGATTTTTTTCAAGTCTGAAATATCACCTCGACTCAAAGAATTTAGCAGTAAGCTACGTAAAGAGGTAACTCCTGACTCTTTCAACCCACTGATCTCCAGTGTTGCCACAGTTACTTTGAAAAAGTAATCCAATTACTGATTACTGATTACTCCTTGAAAAAGTAACTTAGTTACTTTACTGATTACTCAATTGTAAAAGTAACTAAGTTAGATTACTAGTTACTTTTTTAGTTACTTTCCACAGCTGCCGACAACAACTCACTTTATAGTCACCCTTTCTTGACTTCAATGAAAATAAATACTTGTTTTATAAAAAGTAAAATAAAGACCTCTTTCTTGACCTCATATTTAACTGTTGACAGCACTGTAACAGTAAAACTTGCAATTTCAAACCTACATTGTTTAGGAATGTAACTATTAAATTCTAACTCTCTAAACATTTTACTTGTCGAAATTATTATTATTTTAAGCAATATTAGTAGTTGTAGTAAAAAACGGCTTCAAAACTGGACCTTTAATCTAGGGGTGTTGTGGGGGAGGGGGGCACATCCCTGCCCCACGCCCCCATTCCACCTGGATTCGCCTCTGCTTTGGCGTTTGAGCACAAAGAATGGATAACATTTATTTATGCAGAAAACAGGACCAGATTTACAGGTAAGAAAGTTTTATTGCGTTTTCACATCATGTGGTCCTCAGAAAGAGAGTTTAGGTGCATTTGAGTGGAAAATAGTGTTAGTTGTTGACGCGTCGCGGAGGATCAGCTGTTTTTAACGAGACGATACGGAGCAGCCCAGAATTCTAAATAAAGGAGGGGAAAAAGCATAAAAATGTCTTTGTAAAGCTCAGTGCTGGTGTGCTGATCACCGCCCTTTAAGAGGTGAGGACGAGTCGAGCAGCTGCAAAAAACCGCGGATGAAAAGCTCACAGCTCGCTTAAAGTGGGACGTTCAGTCGAACCCCGACCTCCTGCCCACAGACCAAGTTTAATGCTGCTATCGACCCACAATGAAAAATAATAGTAACGCACAGTGACATGGAGAAGTAACTTTAATCTGATTACTGATTTGGAAAGATTAACGCGTTAGATTACTCGTTACTAAAAAAAGTGGTCGGATTAGAGTAACGCGTTACTAAGTAACGTGTTACCGGCATCACTGCTGATCTCTATATATTACTGGATCGCTCTTTGGCCAATATTTTTGAAGCAAACTGGCCACCATATTACCACTCCGATGTCTCGCTCCTGAACGCTCTTTTCTATTGATCTTCAATGAGGCACACGCAACTTTATTCTTTGTAATTTTGTTTAAAAATACCTTCATGTGCAGCTATAAACTGTGCCAGTTCAAAGTCTGTGGACGAACATTTCACCTGTGAGTATGATTGAAATGGGAAGTAATAATACAATAATATGCTTTTGGAGGGTGGTATGAATTTTCAGAGGCATGACGTCCATGCCCAGTCGCCCAAAATGACAGCTAGTCGCCCAAGTTAGACGAGGGCGAATAGCTGTCATTTTGGGCGATGGGATGGATGGAGGGACTCAGAAAAATGCATACCGCACGACAACAGCATGTTATTTGCATTATTATCACTTTTTACTGAGATACACAACACATAACGCGTACATAAAAAGTTGGCTCACTTAACTTCTGCATTGTCGCGCGGGCTGCTGTTCAAATTCAGCAGTGCATCCTCATCAAGCTGGCTGCTTTAGCTGCTGTTCATTGTCGTACTATCCATGATCATCCAGAATATCCATATTGGGACCGAAACACACTTCTCACCTTTTCATCTTTTCCTCTGTGGACAGTTTGTTTTTTATTCCCCCCCTCTGCGGACAGTTCTTGGGCTGTGCGCGCTATGATGTCATTTGTTTACGCACAGTGGGCGGGTATAGCCACATACTGTTGATACCGTTATCTATGATACTGGCCTAGCACCGCCCCGGTAAAGTGATAATAATGAACAATAATTTGAAGAGTTCTATCCCTTATTCCAGCATATAGGCAAAAATAATAATAATAACTAGAAGCACTTGGAGAGCGCAAACCTCTGCCAAGGCCATAGGGTCACTGACATCACATGGAATACCCTTTGGTAAAGAGACTTATTCCATGTCGTTTCACACATCTACCGTCATGTTTCAGATTCAGTGGTTAACCCTCTGGGGTCAGAGGGCATTTTTTTGGACAGTTCACTCGCCTGACATAAATGTTTTATTATTGCTGTTAACAGCTCTCCCTGCATCCTACAATCAAGTTTTATGTCTCTTTTTTTTCAGGAGAACCTGTACTTTCAATATATATATATATGCTATAGTTGTGTTTTATAAATGTATTAAAGGTTTACAATCAGAAATAAGAAAGGAAAAAGTAAAGTGGAAAAGAATTTTCCAAACATTTATTCAAAACACACAGCAAACTATAATAAACTAGTAACACATCACTCCTAAAAACAATCTTTGGTGTGTCACGTGAGGTGAACCTGCCCTACAACTGGATTTTGGAAAACCATGTGACGGTGAACCAATTCCGATTGGACACTCATTGCTCACGTCATCACACAGCTTCTATGAGGAGTACAAAGATGGTGGGCGGTAGCGCAAAAGTCCGTGGAGTAAGTTTCTATCTCATATCATTAAAAAGTTATTTATAATTTAGTAAAGCTTGGTCTCAGCTCTCGTATACTGCATGAACTACACAAGTCTTTTTTTTATTTTCTAATAATACATTTATTCAATGAGGAGAAACAAATGCTAAATTATTGCTGTGTCGTAACTTAATTTTTGTTCAGCCTTTGTGACCCATTTTCATGTAGTTAGATGCGAAAATGATGAAATTGGCCCTATCCTGCAATGATAAAGAATCATTAAAAAAAATTACTGGATTCGGATCGTGTTCCAGATCATTACCAAAATTTAATGACTTCTACGTTAGGCCAAGATACACCCCTGATAAAACATTTCACTGAAATCCGTTGAGGATTTTTTGAGTAATCCTGCTAACAAACCAACCAATTAACCAACCAACCAACCAACAAACAAACGGACGCGACCGAAAACATAACCTCCTTGGTGGAGGTAATAAGTGGCTTATTAACTCAACATCTGTAGCCACATGTTGTATTTTGTGTTGGACAAATTATTTTAAGACATTTATTAGTCAATCAATCAATCAATCAATTTTTTTTTTAGATAGCGCCAAATCACAACAAACAGTTGCCCCAAGGCGCTTTATATTGTAAGGCAAGGCCATACAATAATGATGTAAAACCCCAACGGTCAAAACGACCCCCTGTGAGCAAGCACTTGGCTACAGTGGGAAGGAAAAACTCCCTTTTAACAGGAAGAAACCTCCAGCAGAACCAGGCTCAGGGAGGGGCAGTCTTCTGCTGGGACTGGTTGGGGCTGAGGGAGAGAACCAGGAAAAAGACATGCTGTGGAGGGGAGCAGAGATCGATCACTAATGATTAAATGCAGAGTGGTGCATACAGAGCAAAAAGAGAAAGAAACAGTGCATCATGGGAACCCCCCAGCAGTCTACGTCTATAGCAGCATAACTAAGGGATGGTTCAGGGTCACCTGATCCAGCCCTAACTATAAGCTTTAGCAAAAAGGAAAGTTTTAAGCCTAATCTTAAAAGTAGAGAGGGTGTCTGTCTCCCTGATCTGAATTGGGAGCTGGTTCCACAGGAGAGGAGCCTGAAAGCTGAAGGCTCTGCCTCCCATTCTACTCTTACAAACCCTAGGAACTACAAGTAAGCCTGCAGTCTGAGAGCGAAGCGCTCTATTGGGGTGATATGGTACTACGAGGTCCCTAAGATAAGATGGGACCTGATTATTCAAAACCTTATAAGTAAGAAGAAGAATTTTAAATTCTATTCTAGAATTAACAGGAAGCCAATGAAGAGAGGCCAATATGGGTGAGATATGCTCTCTCCTTCTAGTCCCCGTCAGCACTCTAGCTGCAGCATTTTGAATTAACTGAAGGCTTTTTAGGGAACTTTTAGGACAACCTGATAATAATGAATTACAATAGTCCAGCCTAGAGGAAATAAATGCATGAATTAGTTTTTCAGCATCACTCTGAGACAAGACCTTTCTGATTTTAGAGATATTGCGTAAATGCAAAAAAGCAGTCCTACATATTTGTTTAATATGCGCTTTGAATGACATATCCTGATCAAAAATGACTCCAAGATTTCTCACAGTATTACTAGAGGTCAGTGTAATGCCATCCAGAGTAAGGATCTGGTTAGACACCATGTTTCTAAGATTTGTGGGGCCAAGTACAATAACTTCAGTTTTATCTGAGTTTAAAAGCAGGAAATTAGAGGTCATCCATGTCTTTATGTCTGTAAGACAATCCTGCAGTTTAGCTAATTGGTGTGTGTCCTCTGGCTTCATGGATAGATAAAGCTGGGTATCATCTGCGTAACAATGAAAATTTAAGCAATACCGTCTAATAATACTGCCTAAGGGAAGCATATATAAAGTGAATAAAATTGGTCCTAGCACAGAACCTTGTGGAACTCCATAATTAACTTTAGTCTGTGAAGAAGATTCCCCATTTACATGAACAAATTGTAATCTATTAGACAAATATGATTCAAACCACCGCAGCGCAGTGCCTTTAATACCTATGGCATGCTCTAATCTCTGTAATAAAATTTTATGGTCAACAGTATCAAAAGCAGCACTGAGGTCTAACAGAACAAGCACAGAGATGAGTCCACTGTCCGAGGCCATAAGAAGATCATTTGTAACCTTCACTAATGCTGTTTCTGTACTATGATGAATTCTAAAACCTGACTGAAACTCTTCAAATAGACCATTCCTCTGCAGATGATCAGTTAGCTGTTTTACAACTACCCTTTCAAGAATTTTTGAGAGAAAAGGAAGGTTGGAGATTGGCCTATAATTAGCTAAGATAGCTGGGTCAAGTGATGGCTTTTTAAGTAATGGTTTAATTACTGCCACCTTAAAAGCCTGTGGTACATAGCCAACTAACAAAGATAGATTGATCATATTTAAGATCGAAACATTAAATAATGGTAGGGCTTCCTTGAGCAGCCTGGTAGGAATGGGGTCTAATAAACATGTTGATGGTTTGGATGAAGTAACTAATGAAAATAACTCAGACAGAACAATCGGAGAGAAAGAGTCTAACCAAATACCGGCATCACTGAAAGCAGCCAAAGATAACGATACGTCTTTGGGATGGTTATGAGTAATTTTTTCTCTAATAGTTAAAATTTTGTTAGCAAAGAAAGTCATGAAGTCATTACTAGTTAAAGTTAATGGAATACTCAGCTCAATAGAGCTCTGACTCTTTGTCAGCCTGGCTACAGTGCTGAAAAGAAACCTGGGGTTGTTCTTATTTCTTCAATTAGTGATGAGTAGAAAGATGTCCTAGCTTTACGGAGGGCTTTTTTATAGAGCAACAGACTCTTTTTCCAGGCTAAGTGAAGATCTTCTAAATTAGTGAGACGCCATTTCCTCTCCAACTTACGGGTTATCTGCTTTAAGCTACGAGTTTGAGAGTTATACCATGGAGTCAGACACTTCTGATTTAAAGCTCTCTTTTTCAGAGGAGCTACAGCATCCAAAGTTGTCTTCAATGAGGATGTAAAAACTATTGACGAGATACTCTATCTCCCTTACAGAGTTTAGGTAGCTACTCTGCACTGTGTTGTTATATGGCATTAGAGAACATAAAGAAGGAATCATATCCTTAAACCTAGTTACAGCGCTTTCTGAAAGACTTCTAGTGTAATGAAACTTATTCCCTACTGCTGGGTAGTCCATCAGAGTAAATGTAAATGTTATTAAAAAATGATCAGACAGAAGGGAGTTTTCAGGGAATACTGTTAAGTCTTCTATTTCCATACCATAAGTCAGAACAAGATCTAAGATATGATTAAAGTGGTGGGTGGACTCATTTACTTTTTGAGCAAAGCCAATAGAGTCTAATAATAGATTAAATGCAGTGTTGAGGCTGTCATTCTCAGCATCTGTGTGGATGTTAAAATCGCCCACTATAATTATCTTATCTGAGCTAAGCACTAAGTCAGACAAAAGGTCTGAAAATTCACAGAGAAACTCACAGTAACGACCAGGTGGACGATAGATAATAACAAATAAAACTGGTTTTTTGGGACTTCCAATTTGGATGGACAAGACTAAGAGACAAGCTTTCAAATGAATTAAAGCTCTGTCTGGGTTTTTGATTAATTAATAAGCTGGAATGGAAGATTGCTGCTAATCCACCGCCCCGGCCCGTGCTACGAGCATTCTGACAGTTAGTGTGACTCGGGGGTGTTGACTCATTTAAACTAACATATTCATCCTGCTGTAACCAGGTTTCTGTTAGGCAGAATAAATCAATATGTTGATCAATTATTATATCATTTACCAACAGGGACTTAGAAGAGAGAGACCTAATGTTTAATAGACCACATTTAACTGTTTTAGTCTGTGGTGCAGTTGAAGGTGCTATATTATTTTTTCTTTTTGAATTTTTATGCTTAAATAGATTTTTGCTGGTTATTGGTAGTCTGGGAGCAGGCACCGTCTCTACGGGGATGGGGTAATGAGGGGATGGCAGGGGGAGAGAAGCTGCAGAGAGGTGTGTAAGACTACAACTCTGCTTCCTGGTCCCAACCCTGGATAGTCACGGTTTGGAGGATTTAAGAAAATTAGCCAGATTTCTAGAAATGAGAGCTGCTCCATCCAAAGTGGGATGGATGCCGTCTCTCCTAACAAGACCAGGTTTTCCCCAGAAGCTTTGCCAATTATCTATGAAGCCCACCTCATTTTTTGGACACCACTCAGACAGCCAGCAATTCAAGGAGAACATGCGGCTAAACATGTCACTCCCGGTCTGATTGGGGAGGGGCCCAGAGAAAACTACAGAGTCCGACATTGTTTTTGCAAAGTTACACACCGATTTAATGTTAATTTTAGTGACCTCCGATTGGCGTAACCGGGTGTCATTACTGCCGACGTGAATTACAATCTTACCAAATTTACGCTTAGCCTTAACCAGCAGTTTCAAATTTCCTTCAATGTCGCCTGCTCTGGCCCCCGGAAGACAATTGACTATGGTTGCTGGTGTCGCTAACTTCACATTTCTCAAAACAGAGTCGCCAATAACCAGAGTTTGATCCTCGGCGGGTGTGTCGTCGAGTGGGGAAAAACGGTTAGAAATGTGAACGGGTTGGCGGTGTACACGGGGCTTCTGTTTAGGGCTACGCTTCCTCCTCACAGTCACCCAGTCAGCCTGCTTTCCCGGCTGCTCGGGATCTGCCAGGGGGGAACTAACGGCGGCTAAGCTACCTTGGTCCGCACCGACTACAGGGGCCTGGCTAGCTGTAGAATTTTCCACGGTGCGGAGCCGAGTCTCCAATTCGCCCAGCCTGGCCTCCAAAGCTACGAATAAGCTACACTTATTACAAGTACCATTACTGCTAAAGGAGGCCGAGGAATAACTAAACATTTCACACCCAGAGCAGAAAAGTGCGGGAGAGACAGGAGAAGCCGCCATGCTAAATCGGCTAAGAGCTAGTAGCTACGCTAAGTTAGCGGATTCCTAAAAACATGCAAAGTGAATAATGTGTAAATAATTTAGAGGTGATTCAGCAGAAGGAGTGCTTTAGTTAAGGCACGTAAAGATTACACTGGGAAACAAATCGTAATCTAGATAACTAGATCAATCTAACTGCGCAGATTAAACAGCTAACAGATACAGAAAAACACCGCTGTGCTCCGGAACAGGAAGTGATACAATACCGCAGTGAGAGCCAACCACCAGTAGAGGCAAGCTTAGTCTACTTGTGCATAGTTTTGGAGCTTTAGGCGTTGTTGCTACGAACTTTATTACTTATATTAGGCTGAAGCAGCTGTGTGTAACAAATGTTGTCATTGCAGGGAATATATATATAAGCTTTCTGATGATTCCACAACACTTGTAATAAACTTTGATTGAAGAATAATTATTTTTACAATTGAGTATTTCTCCCAGTGAGATATGAGTAAGTGAGAACAGAAGGGAAGAAAGTGTCAAAGTAATAAGAGAAAGAAAGAAAATAAATCAAATAGCTAATCATGGCAGGCATAGATTAGAAGGGATCAATCTTACATTATCCGAAGAACAAAAATAAGTAAATGAGAGAATCAGCTCAGTTATTACTTGAAATTGTTGACGTTCTAATAAGCTGTCTATGTGCGGTTCACATAAGTTGGGAGTGGCAAGATGGCTGCCAGTTTGCTTCAGCGGATTGTACGGAGTGTGTGTGGGCCAATGAGCTATCCAGTAATATATACAGATCAGTGTTTCCACCAGGCCTTCAGATGCAAAATTACCCTTGATTCCACCTGGTGCTTATGAAGTCACACCTTGGCTTCCTTTATGACACGCAAAAGTCTACTTGTGACAAACTGCTTATCACATCAAAAACTGACATGTGCGATTAATCTAGATCAGTGGTGGGTAGAGTTAAGTTAATAAGCTAACAGCTAATTAATGAAGCTATTTTTTTTGTTAGGGATTAGCTTTTTAGCTAACTTTGAAAACTATGACTGGATCAATTATTTATTCATTCATTCATTCATTTTCAACTGCTTATCTGTGTCTGGGTTGCAGTGGCAGCACAGCAAGTAGCTCATCTCACACTTCCCTATCCTCGGCCAAGTGTTATGTGTCGGACGCAGCTCGGAGAACCGACCAGCGTTTGAAGGACCCAGTATGAAATAAGCAGAGCACGGTACAAAGGCTAACTGAATTTAATACATAACAGTGAAAATGTAAAAGGTGCGGTCTGGCGTGGTGCGCTCCCAGCAGCGCTAACGGTCCGGAGCCAGAAGCTGTTTCGGACCCAAGGACCCCGCCGACACCCCCCAGGTGGCCGCAACAACCGAGTCTGTGAAAGAAGGAACCATTATGTGAGTCCACACTCTACACACAGAACACTTAAAGGTGTACAAACAGCAAACACTTCCTGGCTTGATTGCTGATCAGCTTCCAACCTGCAGGCATGGAACATCCAGTTCACAAAACTCCACCGCAGTGGAAGCTGATACATGACTAACAAACAGCTCAATACAATAAGGTGAGAGGGACACCACATTTACTGACTGTATAACTGTTAGTCACAAAATCTAACGTACCTCAGGAAGTGTGCTGACGAGCGTGAGACCTCACCCCCTCCTCTTTCACAGACTGTGCATCAAACCTGGACGTTTCTCAACATCCGCTGCTGATGAGATGGCTCCCGAGACGACGATCTCACCCGTCTGGTCACAAGGTCGAGTCTCTGGCAAATACACACTGTGCACTCCAGTCTTAAATGCCAACATGCTCCAATCCATCCAGATGCACCTCAGCTGTGAGTCCTGACGAGTCGCAGGTGATCAGGGTGAGGTCCTGACAGCCTCAGCAACACAGCCACTCAGTCCCAAATGCACGCCACCTGGGAGGAAAACAAAAAGACAAACAAACCGGCAGCCAGGCCCCCCAGCCATATAACACCAAGTCCTGCAACTATTCCTGTGTGATCCCAAGGCGTTCCCAAGCCATCTGCGAAATATAATCTCTCCTCCTGGCTGGACATGCCTGGAAGACCTCCTTAGGGAGATGACCAGGAGGCATCTTGACCAGGTGCCAGAACCACCTCAGGTGGCTCCTTTTGATATGAAAAAGCAGCGGCTGTACTCCATGTCCCTGTTGGATAGTCAAGCTTCTCATCTTGTCCAGGAGTGTAAGCCCAGATACCCGATGGAGGAATCTCATTTCTGCTGTATGTATCTGCAATCTCATCCTTTCAGTCATTACCCAAGGTTCATGACCATGGGTGAGGATAGGAGTGTAAATCAACTGGTAAATTGAGAGCCTCACCTTCTGGCTCAGCTCCTTCTTCACCATGATGGTCCGGTACAGCATCCGTAAGATTTTAGATGCCGCCGCAATTTGTCTATCAATCTCATGCATTAACTTACCCTCACTCATGAACAAGACCCCGAGATACATGAACTCCTCCACTTGGGGTAATAGCTGACTGAACCAATTAGCTTCCACCAAATTTAATTCTGTTAACTTTAATTCAGCCAACAATTTTTTTGAATGAAGTTTAATGATCAAAAATATTTGCCAATCCATAAATCACACATTCATTCCTGTTGGAGCTTATACTCCAATTCAGCAGGTGAAATTGATGTGGAGGCAATGGGCATCAGTTAGAGGAGATGACGGTGCAGGACGTCAAACCAGACTTAGCGCAATAATTAGATTATTACAATTGTTTTCCATGTGTATTTAATTTATTTATTCTGTATTTCCTGTTTTTTAACCTTTCAGTACTGGGATAAACTGCACGTTGAATGTCAACTACTGTTTAGCTTCATTTGTTTATATTCATCTTGATCATCATGTGATATTGCCTTGCTGAACCTGTTTGGGAACCTCCATAGTTATGCTACAAAATGTTAAACTTTCAGCTCTTTTGGTCTGTTTTTCAGGGTTTTGTCAAGCCCCCCCCCGAATAAGCAACAAAACAAAACAAAAAAACAAACAAACAATCAAAACCCCTAGCCAAAGCTAAATTCATGTAACTTTTCAGTTAACAGAATAGTTAACTGAAACGTTATCTATCAAAGCTAACCTTTTGGTTAATTTTGCCCACCACTGATTTTGATTAGATTAGACATAACTTTATTGAACCCTTGGGAAGACTCCCTCAGGGAAATTGAGGTTCCAGCAGCATTGTATAGCTGGTTTACTGGCTACTCCTGTTCCTCTCATTCCCGTCCTCTGTCTTCCTGTTACTCCTCCTGCCCCTGAGTGAGGAGTTGTACAGTCTGATGGCCTGAGGGACAAAGGAATTTTTCAGTCAGTTGGTTTGACTTAATAACAAAGACTGTAATCATTTAGGTAAAATTTTTACATGTCTTCTACTTCAAGGTACGGGAATCCTGCTTTTGTGTTGTGAAACTGTACAAATGCACTTTGAGGAAAATTAAACTTTAAACTGAGGCAAGTGTGCGGTCGCTATGCGTCCACCCCAAAGAATCATGGATGAGCATTCGCAGCCTAAACTGACAGCATCCTTTCAAAAGAGAAATCATAAAAATAATCTCAGAAAATGGCAAAAAGGCATAATAGTTACTCTGAAAAGACATTACATAAGAATAAAATCATGTAATGGGTTCATTCAAAGTTCATTTCTTCATAAAAGAAGTGTGTTTGTAAACTGTTTGCCCTCTGGGGGCAAATAAATATGATTTAGCGATATTGACAAAACATTAAAACATTTCACCAGTAAATTGTTGGAATAGTAATGTGTTGTCCTGCTGATGGAACATCAGGCAGCGACTGCTGTTGTATCGCGTCGCCTCAGGGATACATCCATCGTGTGTGCATGGGTGTGTGTGTGTGTGTGTGCACATCTGACTTTATGTTTGAGAGGCATGCACGTGCCCCCACAGGGTGATATATGTGCGCGAGCGGCTGTGTGACAGATTGCTTTTGTGTGTGTGTCTGCTGAGATGAAAATATCTAAGAAGCAATCGTGTTGTAGAAGTAATAAAAGAATGAAACCTCTGATAATATTGGCAACACTGAGATGAGGAGAGGAAGAGCACACGCCTGTGCAGCCGCTGTGAAAGTCATCTCAACACTGCAGACTCGTTTTTCTGCTTTTTAATGGAAAAATCACGTCTGATCCTTGTTACCTTCACAGTACAAGAAGTTAAGAATTATTTAAACAGGCTTCTGCACACAAGTTGCAGGAGTGCCATTTATTGAATCGTCTTTTCATTTTATAACTGTTCTTATTCTTGATGAATCCCGAACGAGTGACAGATCTGTTCTTGTTTGATGTGGATTGCTCACTGCAGCACAATTTCACATGTGCTTTGTACAGTGCATCTGGAAAGTATTCACAGTGCTTCACTTTTTCCACATTTTCTTATGTTACAGCCTTATTCCAAAATCTTTTCACAAATTCTACTCACAACACCCCATAATGACAAGTTTTTTTTTTAAGTTTTAAAATGTATTAAAAATAAGAATTCACATGTACATAAGTATTCAAAGCCTTTGGTCAATACTATGTTGATGCACCTTTGGCTCAAGTCTTTCTCAAGTCTTCTTGAATATGATGCCACAAGCTTGGTGCACCTATCTGTGGGAAGTTTTGCCCATTCCTCTTTCCAGCACCTCTCAAGCACCATCAGGTTGGATGGAGAGCGTCGGTGCACAGCCATTTTCAGATCTTTCCAAAGATTCAGGTTTGGGCTCTGGCTGGGCCACTCAAGGACATTCACAGAGTTGTCCTGAAGCCACTCCTTTGATGTCTTGGCTGTGTGCTTAGGGTCATTGTCCTGCTCAAAGATGGACCGTCGCCCCAGTCTGAGGTCAAGAGCACTCTGGAGAAGGTTTCCATCCAGGATATCTCTGTACATTGCTGCATTCATCGTTCCCTCAATCCTGACTAGTCTCCCAGTTCCTGCTGATGAAAAAACATCCCCACAGCATGATGCTGCCACCACCATGCTTCACTGTAGAGATGGTGCCTGGTTTCCTCCAAATATAAAGCCTGGCATTCACACCAAAGAGTTCAATCCTTGTCTCATCAGACCAGAGAATTTTGTTTCTCATAGTCTGAGAGTCTTTCAGGTGTCTTTTGGCAAACTCCAGGTGGGCTGCCATGTGCCTTTTACTAAGGACTGGTTTCTGTCTGGCCACTCTACCATACTATACGCTCCACAAAATAATAATTCCAGTAAATATTCATTATAAACTATATAAAAACTGCACCCAAAGTTTGACTGTGGTCTATGATTTTGACTTTTATCAGTTTTTTTCTAAATTACAAATCACCTTGTCCTTAACCAAGCCTCACACATTCCAATAAGATTGGTCCAAAAACTGTGTGACTAATTCTGTCCACACACATGGACAGACAGATAGATAGACAGATGGACAGACAGACACACAGGGCAGAGAACAATACCCGGCATCTGCTGTCACTGCACAATGGTGTAACAGCAATATACTAAATCCTGTGGTATCTTGGGCTACAAAGTGATAATGAAGTTCTGATTAATTCTTTTATCTGATTTTATTTTATTTAGTGCTTTAATGCTGCAAAATACAGACGTTATAAATGATGGGACGTCTACAACTACGTCATCACACAAAAATGTTTAAACACAAATAAAAGATAAAAGGCAAAACTATGACATTATGACCAAGCTTCTTTCCTTTATTCTCTCTTTCTTTCCTTCTTTCCTGTTTGCAGCTTCTGTTTCATTCTATTTTTCTTTTATTCCTTCTTCCTTTCTTCTTTTTCTTTTCCTGGCTTGTCATTCTTTCTTGCCTACAGTTTCTTTCTTTCTTTCTTTCTTTCTTTCTTTCTTTCTTTCTTTCTTTCTTTCTTTCTTTCTTTCTTTCTTTCTTTCTTTCTTTCTTTCTTTCTTTCTTTCCATCTCTGTATTTCCAAAAATATGTCTGTCTTTATCTCATGTGACATCTCAGGATAGGTTTGTGTGAAACAGGTAATGATTTTTTTGTTCTTATTTCGGAGTTGAGCGGGATCAGAGACGTGTTGGTTATCAGGCCATTTATTACCCTGCCAGCTCACCACTCAGCTGTCCGGTAAATGCAATCTGTCCTGAACTACCCCATGATAGAAACAGGAAGAGAAATATGTCTCACAATGCTGTTGTGTGTCAGACAGAATCTAGAAATACACCAAGATTGAAGAAACAACTAGTGTAGTACTTGTGGGCCCTATCTTGATAATATATATAGCGAATGGTCAAAGCACATGGACAAAGGGCATTTGGGGCATATCCAACTCCAGTTTGCTATTTCAAGGGTGCAGAATCTGAGTGGAGAGTAAGGCAATGGGTAACAAAGGGATTGTCTGTAGTCATTTACAGGTTTTCCACACTAGACATATATAATGTTCCATTTAAGCTGAAAAGCATTAGCTCAAAAATGGACAAATAATTGCAATTTTGCAGAACAAGCTGAAATGTTTAGGATAGGTCCAGAAAAATGTGTAGAATCACATCCTAAAAATCCCTGCAAATACCCCTTTTGGCTTTTTCCAAATCCATGGAACCTTATTTAAGTATTTAGATGTATTTTGTAGGACATGGGAGAAGAGAAGGAGCAGGGCCTTTATTGTCATAGTACAGACATACAACAAAGTTTGTCCTCTGCATTTATCCCATCCTACATCAAATCAAAATCAAATCAATTTCATTTATATAGTGCCAAATCACAACAAACAGTTGCCCCAAGGCGCTTCATATTGTAAGGCAAAGCCATACAATAATTACAGAAAAACCCCAACTGTCAAAACGACCCCCTGTGAGCAAGCACTTGGCAACAGTGGGAAGGAAAAACTCCCTTTTAGCAGGAAGAAACCTCCAGCAGAACCAGGCTCAGGTAGGGGCAGTCTTCTGCTGGGACTGGTTGGGGCTGAGGGAGAGAACCAGGAAAAAGACATGTTGTGGAGGGGAGCAGAAAACAATCACTAATGATTAAATGCAGAGTGGTGCATACAGAGCAAAAAGAGAAAGAAACAGTGCATCATGGGAACCCCCCCAGCAGTCTAAGTCTATAGCAGCATAACTAAGGGATGGTTCAGGGTCACCTGATCCAGCCCTAACTATAAGCTTTAGCAAAAACGAAGGTTTTAAGCCTAATCTTAAAAGTAGAGAGGGTGTCTGTCTCCCTGATCCGAATTGGGAGCTGGTTCCAGAGGAGAGGAGCCTGAAAGCTGAAGGCTCTGCCTCCCATTCTACTCTTACAAACCCTAGGAACTACAAGTAAGCCTGCAGTCTGAGAGCGAAGCGCTCTATTGGGGTGATATGGTACTAAGAGGTCCCTAAGATAAGATGGGACCTGATTATTCAAAACCTTATAAGTAAGAAGAAGAATTTTAAATTCTATTCTAGAATTAACAGGAAGCCAATGAAGAGAGGCCAGTATGGGTGAGATATGCTCTCTCCTTCTAGTCCCTGTCAGTACTCTAGCTGCAGCATTTTGAATTAACTGAAGGCTTTTCAGGGAACTTTTAGGACAACATGATAATAATGAATTACAATAGTCCAGCCTAGAGGAAATAAATGCATGAATTAATTTTCAGCATCACTCTGAGACAAGACCTTTCTAATTTTAGAGATATTGCGCAAATGCAAAAAAGCAGTCCTACATATTTGTTTAATATGCGCATTGAATGACATATCCTGATCAAAAATGACTCCAAGATTTCTCACAGTATTACTAGAGGTCAGGGTAATGCCATCCAGAGTAAGGATCTGGTTAGACACCATGTTTCTAAGATTTGTGGGGCTCTGGCTTCATGGATAGATAAAGCTGAGTATCATCTGCGTAACAATGAAAATTTAAGCAATGCTGTCTAATAATACTGCCTAAGGGAAGCATGTATAAAGTGAATAAAATTGGTCCTAGCACAGAACCTTGTGGAACTCCATAATTAACCTTAGTCTCTGAAGAAGATTCCCCATTTATATAAACAAATTGTAATCTATTAGATAAATATGATTCAAACCACCGCAGCGCAGTACCTTTAATACCTATGGCATGCTCTAATCTCTGTAATAAAATTTTATGGTCAACAGTATCAAAAGCAGCACTGAGGTCTAACAGAACAAGCACAGAGATGAGTCCACTGTCTGAGACCATAAAAAGATCATTTGTAACCTTCACTAATGCTGTTTCTGTACTATGATGAATTCTAAACCCTGACTGAAACTCTTCAAATAGACCATTCCTCTGCAGATGATCAGTTAGCTGTTTTACAACTACCCTTTCAAGAATTTTTGAGAGAAAAAGAAGGTTGGAGATTGGCCTATAATTAGCTAAGATAGCTGGGTCAAGTGATGGCTTTTTAAGTAATGGTTTAATTACTGCCACCTTAAAAGCCTGTGGTACATAGCCAACTAATAAAGAGAGATTGATCATATTTAAGATCGAAGCATTAATTAATGGTAGGACTTCCTTGAGCAGCCTGGTAGGAATGGGGTCTAATAGACATGTTGATGGTTTGGAGGAAGTAACTAATGAAAATAACTCAGACAGAACAATCAGAGAGAAAGAGTCTAACCAAATACCGGCATCACTGAAAGCAGCCAAAGAGAACGATATGTCTTTGGGATGGTTATGAGTAATTTTTTCTCTAATAGTTAAAATGTTATTAGCAAAGAAAGTCATGAAGTCATTACTAGTTAAAGTTAAAGGAATACTTGGCTCAATAGAGCTCTGAGTCTTTGTCAGCCTGGCTACAGTGCTGAAAAGAAACCTGGGGTTGTTCTTATTTTCTTCAATTAGTGATGAGTAGTAAGATGTCCTAGCTTTATGGAGGGCTTTTTTATAGAGCAACAGACTCTTTTTCGTGGCTAAGTGAAGATATTCTAAATTAGTGAGATGCCATTTCCTCTCCAACTTACGGGTTATCTGCTTTAAGCTACGAGTTTGTGAGTTATACCATGGAGTCAGGCACTTCTGATTTAAGGCTCTCTTTTTCAGAGGAGCTACAGCATCCAAAGTTGTCCTCAATGAGCATATAAAACTATTGACGAGATAATCTATCTCACTCACAGAGTTTAGGTAGCTGCTCTGCCCTGTGTTGGTATATGGCATTGGAGAACATAAAGAAGGAATCATATCCTTAAACCTAGTTACAGACAAAAGGTCCGAAAATTCACAGAGAAACTCACAGTAATGACCAGGTGGACGATAGATAACAACAAATAAAACTGGTTTTTGGGACATCCAATTTCGATGGACAAGACTAAGAGACAAGCTTTCAAATTAATTAAAGCTCTGTCTGGGTTTTTGATTAATTAACAAGCTGGAGTGGAAGATTGCTGCTAATCCTCCGCCTCGGCCCGTGCTACGAGTGTTCTGGCAGTTAGTGTGACTCGGGGGTGTTGACTAACATATTCATCCTGCTGTAACCAGGTTTCTGTAAGGCAGAATAAATCAATATGTTGATCAATTATTATATCATTTACCAACAGGGACTTAGAAGAGAGAGACCTAATGTTTAATAGACCACATTTAACTGTTTTAGTCTGTGGTGCAGTTGAAGGTGCTATAAATTATTTTTTCTTTTTGAATTTTTATGCTTAAATAGATTTTTGCTGGTTATTGGTGGTCTGGGAGCAGGCACCGTCTCTATGGGGATGGGGTAATGAGGGGATGGCAGGGGGAGAGAAGCTGCAGAGAGGTGTGTAAGACTACAACTCTGCTTCCTGGTCCCAACCCTGGATAGTCACGGTTTGGAGGATTTAATAAAATTGGCCAGATTTCTAGAAATGAAAGCTGCTCCATCCAAAGTGGGATGGATGCCGTCTCTCCTAACAAGACCAGGTTTTCCCCAGAAGCTTTGCCAATTATCTATGAAGCCCACCTCATTTTTTGGACACCACTCAGACAGCCAGCAATTCAGGGAGAACATGCGGCTAAACATGTCACTCCCGGTCCGATTGGGGAGGGGCACAGAGAAAACTACAGAGTCCGACATTGTTTTTGCAAAGTTACACACCGATTCAATATTAATTTTAGTGACCTCTGATTGGCGTAACCAGGTGTCATTACTGCCAACGTGAATTACAATCTTACCAAATTTACGCTTAGCCTTAGCCAGCAGTTTCAAATTTCCTTCAATGTCACCTGCTCTGGCCCCCGGATGACAATTGACTATGGTTGCTGGTGTCGCTAACTTCACATTTCTCAAAACAGAGTCGCCAATAACCAGAGTTTTTTCCTCGGCGGGTGTGTCGCCGAGTGGGGAAAAACGGTTAGAGATGTGAACGGCTACATCCTAATTACAGTTAGACACAGTCCAACCACAATCCAACCACCAGGAGGTTATCTTACCATGCTTATCTAGAGCTTTTAGATGTGACCTCCTGAGATAATGTTCCAATTTTAAAGTCTAGATGCCATGGAAAACTATATAACTGCAGCACATCCAGAACTGTGCTGCCCGGGTCCTAACGAGGAGGCGCAAGTTTGACCACATCACCCCTGTCCTCAGATCCCTCCACTGGCTGCCCATCAAATACAGAATAGAGTACAAACTCTGCCTCCTGACTTATCAGTGCATGCACGGAACCGCCCCTGCCTACCTCAGTGAACTCCTCACCCCACACACCACCTCAAGATCTCTCTGCTCCACCACCTCCTCACACTGCCTTCACTAACCCAGGACCAGACTCTCCACCATGGGACACAGGGCCTTTCAGGCAGTGGCCCCTCGGCTCTGGAACTCCCTCCCAGAGACCCTGAGGGCCCCACAAAGTGTGGAGGCCTTTAAAAAAGGCCTAAAGACATTGTTATTTCAAAAGGCCTTTTAGATATCTTATCGTTTGAGATGGTTTTTGAAATCTGTTTTAATTCTGTTTTTAAATCCTTGCTGTAGTAGCACTTTGAGATTTCTTTGAAATGTAAGGTGCAATACAAATAAAATGTATTATTATTATTATTATTATTATTTCAGCTATTCAAATTTTGGAGGTAAGTTTTGTGTGTGTCTGTGTGAGAGAGAGTGAAAAATGTGAAATCTGGACAATAGAAGAATTAATCTAAATAGGAAGTTACATACAAATGAGAATTCAACCAAAACTGCTTGAAGATTTAATGGTCATGTGACCTCTAGAAAATCATTGTAGAGTTTCTCATGCCTTAACCAACTCAATCGCACACTTTTTTGAGATACATCATGAAATGCTTCACCTTCTTGTGACACAGTCAATTTTAGTTCACTATTTTGAACCCTACCTGTAACCCTAACCATAACCCTAACTCTAATCATGACCCCCCCACCCCCACGCCTCCCTCCGTCACCCCAAATCTTGTGATGCCATCATGAAAATGTGATGCATTTCTAACTAATAGATTAAATTACTTTTCATGATGCCACCATGAAGGCATGAGATTGGGTTGGCATTAACACATATATTTATACACTTAATTTAGGTTTTTAACCTTTACAGAAGCAAAGATATGTAAAAATAAGTGGAATGGCAGCCATTTTGGATTTTGAAAAAGCCACAGGGGCGATTTTCGGGGATGGTTAGTCTGTGCTTCTACACATTTTTTCTGGACCAATCCTGAAAATGTCAGCTTGTTCCACAAAAATTTCCATTATTCTCAATGCTAAAACTTTTGAAATAATTGGAATACCTGAACTCACCTGCAGATACTTTGGCATGGATTTGACACAAAATACATTTAAATATAACTCTATCTGAAATTCATGAAAATCTCTGTCAGACAGTGTTCACCAGTGACATAACATTAATTTTGTATTAATTTTACTTACTCCAATTAAGGGTCACGAGGAGGGGATGGGGAGAGACTGGAGCCTATCCCGGCTCTCACAGGTCTGCCCAGTCTCACGCTTTTTTTGTGCTCCCATCACGAAATGAGTCCCATTTTTGTGACTCGTTTTTTAAATTTTACTATTTCTAACCTTACCCCTTCCCCTAACCCTGACCATAATCTAACCCGCTCCTTCTCCTGTCCCCTAACAATAACCCCCACAGTCTGTGGGGGTTATTGTTAGGGGGCGGGAGTTATTGACGGGAGAGTTAGGGATTGGTTATTGCCTATGAAATAAATTTGTGCTCCCGTTATGACAATGTGGTGCTTTTTGTGATGGTACACCAGCTATAGATTAATTTACTTTTTGCGATGGCATCACAAAATGGCATGAGATTGAGTATCAACTCACAACCAGGCCACGCATAAAACATTAAATGGCGTGGCTCCGCCATGGCAGGACAGGACACACAGGCACCGTGATCCTTAGGAAGTGCTCTGATAAAAATATAATAAAAGAATGAAGCCAGAGTGCTGACATCGTCTTTCCAGAACGCCGTACACGCCTGGTGACCGGACCGGCGTCACGAGGGGGCGTTTGGGGGCGATGCCCCCTCACGTCATCAACCTCGCCCCCTCGGATGTTAGAGTTATCAAAAAAATAAAAAAGAAAGAAAAAGAAATACTGGAAAATATAGCAAAATATTAGTTATTCAATAATATCACGTATTTAACAAATAAACCAAATTAATTAACAAAAGTAATTAATATTAAAACAAACGGATATGGCGTGTGTCTGTGTTCAAGCGACTTGATAGGTTGAGGGTTGCGCTTGTCAGTGCGGCAGAGCGCGGTGCGTTTCCAACGCGTCGTGACGTCAGACGCGTCACTTCGGAAGTGGCGAGGCGGCAGAGATTGCGACCACGTCACACTCTGGCTGTTTCCACATTCTGAAAACAGTTCAGCGATCGCCGTCTTGAACTTCGGTCGCCTGAACCACAAAAAACCTTTAAAAACAGCAGTAGAACGAGTCTCCAATCACCCTGCTGGGAGAAGCTTTTTTCAGCTACTTTTCGGAGTGACGTCGACCGAGGGAGGACTGACGACTTGGTGGGATATCGATCGAACCGCGACAGCGGGCCGACCCGCACAGAGAAGCCGGCCTTCAGGCATCATCACTGGGCAGAGCGATCCAGGCTGCCGGGGTGATGGAGCAAACCCACTCAGTCCGAAATCTCCCACTTTTTGGATATATGCGAAGTCCCAGTTTGCCCAACGGAGTTTAGTTCTGCAGCTTTACTGAGGTGAGAATAATGTAAAAATAAAACGTGACATTTACTGAATTGCTGTGAAGGTTTAATGATCGGCTAACGTTAGCATAGCCTTTTAGCAAAGTTGATCTGAGTGAACACTTTAATTTCTAAATGGTTCAGTCTTTTTTATTTTTACCAAATAAAGCTACAGCTTTTTTCAGACACCACAAAAGCTCAACTTTAAATAACTTATTTTTTCGGGCATTTTTTCCATCGTTTTTTTGCCATTTTTTCCCCCTTTATATATATATATATATATATATATATATATATATATATATATAAAGAAACACTAAACAGTTTATATAAACTGTTTAGTGTTTCTTTATATTTAAAGAAATATTTTTATTTGTCCCAATCAGGAACATTTGCTGTGCAGACAGCCAAACTTCCATTGATGAGCTGAACACCACAAAGTCCAGTCGAAAGAAAACATCTCTGCTTTTCAAAATTGGACAAAAGTGTCTTCAGCAACACCACCAGAGTTCAAAGCTGCAGAAGAGACCTTCATCTGGTCCCGAGAATCCAGCAGAACATCACCTGCTTCTAAATAAAAGGCTCTTTGAACAGCAACTATTTTATTATTTTTAAAAAAGCTGTTTCATTTTATATTTAACAATAAATGAACGGATCATTAAAAATGTCCATGAATCAGTCAAAAGACATTTGCACAAGTAGAAGCTCTCCATTTATTGTACTTTAGATTAGAAATGACAGAAATGACTTTAGAAATCATTGTTAAATTATTTCCTTTTGCATTTATAATAAACATTTGTATTTATTTAGTGTTCGTTTTTCTGGTTGAAATAAGATATAAATAATCTACCAGACTTAAAAAATATACAAGTTTCCATGTTATTTTATTTGTCTAAAATAAATGTCTAAAAATAAATGTCCAAGGTTCCTTATGTTAAACAAGAAATTATCTAATCTGAAATAACAGGTGGTTTTAATTTACAGATGAAAGGTTTCTAAAGAACCATTTATTGATTTATTTAGCTATTTTAATTACAAGTGTTCTAAACTTTTTTTTAACAGTAATCAGAAATTTTGAGGTAACAAACAACAAAAAACATTTCCAATGATTTTTCTTCAGAAAACTGCTCTATAAATGACCAGTCCTGTCACATGTTCAGATCAGTGGTTTCTGCACCACTCGGATTGGTCCAATCCATTTTGTACAGATCAGTGGTACAAAATCTCCTTTAACAGTGGAATGTGCAGGAAAAGTGCTATGTGCACCTCTCTTGCCATTTCTCTGCTAGTCATATGACGTACTGGATCAACACAGCCTTCAGTTTGGAAATGATCTGGTCGTTTCAGCCTGTCGATCACTGCTCGGAGCGCGGCGCGCCATCCACCATTTTGTAATGAAAGACGTGTGGCGGAATTCGCGCGTCAGGACGGAGCCGCTCATGGTGCGGAACAAAAGCACCTCCGTGTTGGAAGTCTCACGGGACATGCCCAGCTCTTCCACCATTCGGAATATTCAGACGGCTTTGGGTGGCTTTTCAGTTGAGTGAGTATCCGAGAAATTGTTGAAGATCTGGGCATGTCAGGGCATGTCCGCTCCTGTTTTCATGGCAAAATCTCCTTTAACATTGGAATGTGCAGGAAAAGTGCTATGTGCACCTCTCTTGCCATTTCTCTGCTAGTCAGACGACGTCCCGGATCAACACAGCATTCAGTTTGGAAATGATCTGGTCATTTCAGCCTGTCTATTGCCGCTCAGAGCGTGGCGCGCCATCCACCATTGTGCGCAGTCTTTAAACCGGTTGCAATGGTCCTTAATCTGTGTGATCCCCATAAGATCTTAACCTGGCTGTCTCTCACAGTTTCTGAAAAAATTTAGATTTAGCAAAGCGGCAGTTGCTCTGCCATTTTCCTGACAATGAAAATCTGCCGAGGGGGCTGGACCACTCCTCCCACAAGGCGTGCTCACAGGCGAATGACGCAACCGACAGGCGTGAAAAAACTCACGCATGCGCACGAAGGTTCAAGCTTGGCTGATGCAAGCGCAAGTGATTCAAATCCATAAGGTTATTGCAAAAAATAAAAAGGTCCGTTACTTTTCTAACAGACCTTGTATAGTAATGGTAAATGCCACACTGGCAGAACCATTTATGTACATTAATACACATATATACAATTTATTCTTGCAAGACAGAAGGTATGTAGTGCGTGAGTGAATGTAGTGTGTGTGTGTGACCCCTATTGGCCCTTCCCGATCAGCCTACAACATCCTACTCAAAGCCAACCAACAACTTCTATCAGGAAGGGCCAACCACCAAAGCAACACAAAGACAGACAAGAATGAAAGACAAGTGAAGGCAATAACTATGAAGTGATGAGAAGTGAGACATCAAGGAGATGGAGATCAAGCAGCCCCTAGTGCCAACACCTGCACCCCATGGCAACCACCCCCCCCCCCCAAACGGGCCCCGAGACCACGGCAGAACTGGTGAGGCAGACCCACCTCCCACCCCAGAGCCCCAGATATCCACAGCCACCCGGGGCCAACCTCACATGCCACACTCACCCTACCTACCAACCCCACCATAGTTGTTATAGTTAATCTCCCTTGCTGTATGTGGCCCGTAAGTGAGCAAAGTTTAAAGTGTTGCATTAAAAGCAGGGCAGGAGACAACAAGTGGTAGACTGTCGTGGGAGGCCGTGGCACACCGCTGCACCACAGCCTGCCCTGCAAACCCACCACCGCCTAGTGACCCCGACTCTAATTTAGTGAATGTATTTACTAAATGTGTAGAAATAAAGTCTGTGCATTATAATGTTAGGGCAGAAGTGGCGGATGGAGATCACTGTGTGAAGACTTGGATCTTTATGAATGAATGAATGATGATTTATTGTCATTACACCATGTGCAAAGAAATTATCTTCATATCCAATTACCTCAAGAAAAATACAGCAATTAATCCACAATTATTACTAGTTGAACGTAATAATGGCACACATCAGAATTAAAACAACCGCACATATACATTTGATTGTTTATGTATGTTAAACGTTAAAACAGTCTGTCATCCGAAATGAGGCAATGTGAGTGCCGTGTGGTGTGTTGCCTTGGGTCCTGCCTGGTTTCTGTTTTTTCTCTCTCCCCAGGTGGTTGGACACGGAGCTGATTGGGGATTATCACACCTGCCACTCATCACGTGCACAGTATTTAAGCCGGTTCAACACATCCACCTGCGCCAGAAACTCAGTTTCCTCAACCTGGTACATGGCCTCTCTGTCAGATTTGTATAGAGCTTTTGTGTGTTCCTACACAGAGTTTTTTCTGTCTTCAGGCTTGGGCGTCTTAACGCTTCTACTGCTCTCCATTGTTTAATTGACAGTTGTAAGCGCTCAGTCGCTCGCGTGCTCATCCACTTACCTGTCTGTCGTCTTTCTTCCAGCCTCTGTCAGCTCCGTGGATGGCCACCTGGCCCTGATCATGGATCCATCTGAACCTCGCTTCATGCTGGACTATGGGCTGCCGGATACGGCTCCCTATTTTCCACCACAGTGTGGGCCACGTGTCCTCTCCTCAGGCCCCCTTGCATCATCCTGATTTTGTTGCATATTTTCATCAGTTTTGTAATAAATCCTGTGGTTCATCCACTTTCTCTGTTCTCTGCATTTTGGGTCCAATTCAGTCCAGGCAGATCATAACTTGTGGGTGGCCGCAGCAGCCATGCCGCGTGGCCGAGCTTGGGGGGATGGGAGCTGCTGCAGTTGTGCGAAGTGGCCTCCCAAAGGTGGGAGGAGTGGCAGTGCAGAGGCCGGGTTGGGGGGTATTGACAGAAACACAAGGGGGGTGGGGGTGGGGGAGTGTGCATCCGTGTGTGCAGGTGGGTTCATATCAGTCTCTCTCTGTGTATGCGTAGAGTCTGAAGTGGCCTTGTTGACAGACTGTGGGGGAGGGCAGATGAGAGGGAGCCATGAGCATCACCCGAGCCGTTGAAATCTTTGTGGAGCTGATAAGCCTGCCGTGCTTGGTTTTAGGCAGAGAAACACAGAACTCCAATGCAGCTTCTCTTAACTGTCCAGATCCATCTGTGTGAATATTCACTGGTCTCCAACCTCAATTTCTTTGCAGGGCAGACAACTGCTCCAAGATGGTTTCCATGTTGCATTTAAGTTCAAAAGTTAATGCGGTCTGAGATTGTACAGCCTTGCCAACCTTGATAATCATGACAGACAGATGTGGGATTGTGGTTTTGGTGGCAGCCCCCTTGCCAATTTTCCAGTACAGCAGGGCAGCGCCTATCTTAGTAGCAGAAACCCTCCTACCATAAAGACAAATAAGACTAAATCTTCGACATCTTCCATGGAGACTGGCGCCAAGCACCAATTCTTCTAGGCGTTGAGAACATAGCATGCGGGATATGTTCCTTCTGGGCACACTGGGTCCCCAACCCTGATTTGCATCTGTTTTGGCTGAAGCTTGAATCATGTTGGTTTTTCTCAAACTGCAGTCGTTCACACTGGCTGCTGCCTGTGGCCCTCTTAATCTGTCGTTGTCAACCTCCACAGCAGGTGATTTTAACTGGGCTCTGTGGGTTGACTTCTGCTCGGGCTCCTCGTGCATCTCACCAGGTTCAAGGATTGCTCGCTGTACCATACTCCTTATGCCTTACATTTCATTCTAGCCTGATGGATGTTGGATTTTGCACAGCATTCTGCAAATGCATCTAATGCATCTTATTTTCACATCATTTGCATAGGTTGATCATCTCCTGGTGTTCTAGGAAATCCTGGCCTGGTTGTTGGGAGGCTATTTGTGGAGTGGATTCAGTTGAGAAAATGCAGTGACTCACATGCACACAATCAAAATATGATGAGTGTGTCTGGGGGGGGACATGCCTCTGTGACCCACCTGGTTTCTCCAACCATGCATTAATCCACACTCTGTCAGATCACGTGGATTCATTATGACTTTTATACTGTCACATTATAAATTCTTCACTGGAGCTCACAACTTACTAAAGAGGTCATCAGTTCTGTTTCTTCCAGATTCTTTTAACTAATGATGTGTGATGTTTTTCTAGATCAGACACAAACAACGTGTGTGTGTGTGCGCGCGTGCGTGCACACTGAATAATGAAGCATGTGCTCTGTGTCACCCATTGCCAACAATTATTCTACTATGTGGAGAACAAATGTGTTAATTAGTATCAAACCCGATCAGAAGGGCTTCTTCTGGTCACTGAAAGGAAAACACAGCTTAATGAGTTTATTATCAACTTAAAATGTGCTTATTTTTTAATGAATGCACCACCACATATCTGCTGAGTAAATTCTTCACAAGCACAAAGTTACCTTTACCGTTTCTCGGAGTCCAGTCAAATGCAGTGTGTGTGCTTTAAATCTCCTCTCCTGTTTTGGGACACACTATCCTGAGCGAATGTACGCTGCATTCTGTTTCAGCAGGACAGCTGGAGTCATCAAAAACTGCAAAGAAACAGGCCACATTTCTCCCCTAGCCCAGCACTTCTGCGTGTCTCTGCAAGTGTGCACATGTGCATGTGTGTGTATGTGTGTGTGTGTGTGCATCTGATGAGAAGAGCTGCTCAGCAATATTTAGTGTTACTGCGACAGAACAGCTTTAGGACAGAACAGAACAAGGCTCACCTTCAGGAAGGCCAAAACGAGAGAGAGAGAAGTAAGAGACAGAAATATATTTCGACTTTTGATCCTTTCTAATGAAGCCAAAGAGCGAACTCGATGCCAATCAATAAAAGTAACTGCATGTTGTGACATAGGGGCGTGCAGAAAAATGCCTTGATATGCACAGCAACAATTACTAAAAATACTGATATTCTCTCTATCAAGATACTTGTACATTATACAAGTATGTATATCATACAGTCTGTGCACATGACATGTTGTGTATTGATGCTGTTCGATGTTGCATTACATCATTACAGAAGTAACTCTGCCAGTGAAACCACTACTAGGAAATGATGTTGAAGCAGCTTTACTACTGGCAGCATAGCTCCTTTCCCATCGATGTAATGAACCTCACATTTGCCTATGAACATTTCTCACCATACAATGTAGTCGTGGACCTAATTTCACAATCATGCAACATTCCCAGGAGAAAATTATTATTCAATCAAGTGTCAGGGTAGTACAACCAAATGCTGCATCACTACATCAGATTGATCTTTTAATGTGTTTTCTGATTAAGTGTGCATCTTGAAAATATGAGCAAAGCAGAGTTCAGCCAAGACCAGGCCACATCTTCCGGTGCTGAAAAATGAATCCAACATAGGAGTGTCAAATCTCACAGCTCCTTGAATGGTGACATGAAACAGGCTCCAAAAGGGAGTCACTCCCCATATGAGCCGAGTTTAAATTGTCCAGCTTTACTGCAAATATACTTGCTTTTAACCACGTTTGTGTAGACAAGTGCCTGTGTCATGAAGGTAATTGTAAACAGACTTGACTCTGGACTAAGCGTGTTACTGGAGGATTCTACCAGAGGGCACCAAGGTTCTCAGACTGTGTCAAATTTCCGGATTCGATTGCTGTAACAAATTTAAAATTTGACTGATCTCTTGCCAGCAATTCTGACAAACATATCTGTCAGTGTGCAATACTAATAACATCATATAAACTAGCAGACACACCTGATGGTTAGAATGCATGATCCAAAAGATGAAGAAAAATAAATAAATGCAGTGACCATTTTCTGTTAGTCACAGAATGAATTATTTGGAAAAGACTGTAAATACTGGCCATGGATCCTGTCTTTTTTTTTTTTTTTTTGTGGGAAAACTGGTTATTGTAATCATCATGTGGCATGACGCTCTGCCCAAGCAAGTTGAAGAAATTAAAATAACTTAGATCAAAATACATGTATGATCAAAGCCATTGTTATAATATAAATATTTATTGTCTTTCAGATATCTTTTTTGCTACTGTGGAGGTCTTTCTTTTTATTTTTTTTATCCTGACAGATCAACTAAGAGGCGTATGTATCAGTGTTTGTATTGAGTGATATTGCCATGTGATGTAATTTTTCTTCCTAATGGCATTAGCATTTTTAGCAGCTATCAGTAGCTTGACGATGTTCCATTTAATCCACCATTACTGAGGAAACACACGGGTCATAATTTATAATGCCCACACCAAAGCAAAACTGATATGAGAACCACCACTCACCCCCCCAAAATATGATTTAATAATTTCAATTTCAATTTATTAATTTATATAGCGCCAAATCACGACAAAGTCGCCCTAAGGCAACCCCGAAATGCCGCAAAATGTTCCCAAGGGGTGCCATATACAGGGAAAAAGCAGGGGACCCAGAATGGATCCCTGCGGAACCCCGAACTTCATGCCCTTAAAGTCAGAGGTAGTGTCAAATGGGAACGAACAGACAGATAAGACGTCAGCCATGCAAGAGCAGTTCCAGTAATCCCGAAACAGTTTTCTAGCCTATCAAGTAAAATATGATGATCAACTGTGTCAAACGCAGCACTGAGATCCAACAACACCAATGCTGTAGTAGTATCTGAGTCCATTGCTCGCAGAAGATCATTAACTACTTTAATAAGTGCTGTTTCTGTGGAGTGATGTCTTCTAAAAGCAGACTGCAGTGGCTCAAAAAGGTCATTTTCAGTAAGATAGTCCACAAGCTGCCGTGAAACCACCTTTTCCAGAATTTTAGAGCAGAATGATAGATTTGATATCGGCCTATAATTTTTCAATACACCAGGATCAAGATTAGATTTCTTGAGTAGTGGTTTAACCACGGCAGATTTAAAACAATTTGGAACAGATCCAGAGTTTAAAGAAAGGTTAACAATTTCCAGCACAGTCGGCCCAAGAATGGGCCAAAGATCCTTAAACAATTTTGTTGGTATAGGATCAAATAAACAAGTTGTGCTTCTAGTAGACATCACGAGTTTCGTCAGCACACCTTGTGAGATACTGTTAAATTCCGTGAATCTAGGTAGCACCTCAGTGGTAGTCCCCAGCTCAGTAACTCAATACAATGACTGGACCAAAGTATGCTGAGATGTGCTCAACCTAATATCTTCTATTTTCTTTTCGAAATAGTCCAGAAAGTTCTGTGCTGAAAAAGGAGAACGACCAACAGGTGGCTGTCCATGAATAAGAAATGCCACCGTATCAAACAAGAACTTTGAGTTATGCTTGTTTTGTTGATCAATTCAGAGTAATAGGCCTGCTTCGTAGCCAATAAAGCAGGCTTATAAACTAAAATAGCTTCACGCCACGCAAGGTGGAACACCTCTAGTTTGGAACTACGCCATTTCCGTTCCAACCCTCTAGCCTTCTGCCTAAGGTCATGCAAATAAACTGTTGAACCAAGGTGTCTGTGCTTTGGGAAGGCGTGGCTTTAATAGAGGAGGCGCAATCTTATCAAGTGTGGTTTTTAGCACTAAATTCAGGCTATCTGCAAGACTGTCTACCGACTGAAATTTCATCAAGCTTGAAGTTAGGATTTCAGGTAGTCTCGCTTCGAGTTCAGTCAAAGTTGAAGGTTTAATTTGTCGCCGCAATGATAGGCAAGGTTGTTGCTCCACTAAACGCGGCAGGGTAATTGTAAACCTAATAAGCGAGTGGTCAGAGACCACTGATGCAAGAGGCAGGATGTTGATATTTGTGACAGCAAGGCCACGTGCAAGAACCAAATCCAGAGTATTATCACTGATATGCATTGAACCATGAATGAACTGCCGAAATCCTAGTGCATCTATGATTTCCATAAATGATTTACCAAGGGGATCAGAGGGCTTATTTATATGAATGTTAAAGTCACCAATAATCAAAATGTTGTCTACACTAGTTGAAAGACTAGCGATGAACGCGCCAAATTCATCTAAAAAATCAGAATATGGGCCAGGAGGCCTATAGACAGTGACAATGTAACATAGCTGATTTCCAGTTTTATGACCTTGGCAGTACTTAGCATCATGGGCATATCAGAGAATCAGATGCTCAAATGAATTAGATTTCTGACCCCCAACAGTTACTAAAGTAAACCTGGATTTATAAATAAAAGCCTACCCCCGCCTTTCCTCACATCACGTGAAACGTGACTAAAAGTGTACTCCGGTGGGCAGGCCTCATTCAGAGGAAGGACAGCTGTGGATTTAATCCAGGTTTCACGTAATCCAAGCATATCCAGGCGATGATCCACAATTAAGTCATTCACCAGCAATGACTTCAGAGACAATGACTTGATGTTAATGAGACCCAAACTAAGGATCTCAGTGGGATCAGCTGATTTTAACGAAGTCATGCGGAAGTTCAGCTCCTCAGCAGCCAGTGTTTCAGCGGCCGGAGGAGCTCAGGTGAAACGCCGCGTCTGAGAGCCCGCAGAAGACAGCACCGGCGTAAAAACTCCGCAGCCCGGTGAGAGGCAGCAGCAGGAAGCTGCGGCACAAACGGGCACAGCTTTAGTGGAGCCGGTCCGGTCATCAGAGAGGACAGTTCAGGAGCAACAGGACGAATCCAGCAGCCTCTCATGTGCAGCACGCGCTCCCACGCATTCTAAAGCGCCTCCTCGGAGAGGAGCGCAAGGAAAACGGAGCAGGTGGAGCGGGACGTCCGCGAGCACAGGTGGCAGAGCAGGGCGGGGCCCTGCGGGGCCCTCCCAGCCCGGACCCAGACGACAAGAGCGGCTCATAAAGAGCATTAATGTCCAAGAGAGACTGACGACTATACACAAGCAAGGCAGAGGTGTCCCGGCAGAACACACAGAGCAAAAAGACAGCAACAAATAACAAAAAACTCGACGAGCGGTAAACACAGGGCTGACGGCATGCCAAACACACAGGCGCCATCTTGCCACACCCTTGTTAATAAACACCTGAATCGAGGTTAGCCTCTTCGCTGAGCTTGTTGGTAATTCTTTAGATGGGGGCATGATCGGGCATCATTTGTCTTGCCCAGGTCACGCACGATCTCACCCACTCTCCCTATCTGTACCCATATATGGATTGGCACTGATCTGGTCACACAACTTTGCTGAAAAACGTTTCCCTATTTTTTTGTTGTTTTATTTACTAATTTCAGAGGATGTGTGCAAGCAGTGTGCTAAATGGATGCAGAATATGCAAGGCAGTTGCATAAAAGCAACACTATTTCTGCCCTTAGTGTATTTGAGGGGAGAGTGTATGCATCGCAAAGTGAATAATTACAGGTGTGATCATTTTGAGTGACAGCTAGGCTGTCATGGCGGGCCCAGGCATTCATCGTTGAGCAGAGGTAGCGAGCCGTGGCTGTTAGCTACCTTGGGCTCAGCTGTGTTTGTCCTTTCTGATATTTTGCTACAAATATATGCGATAATGTGGTTTGCTCTGTGGTTAAGTGCACTAATGGACCATCTAAGAAGTCGGTGCTCCAGTGTTTCTGTTGAGTGAAATTTTAGTCTTACAGTATTTAAATCTGTACGATTAGTCCCATTGACACTAATTAACTGGTTTCCAGAGCTTGGTGACATTTGCTCCACTGTTGCTCCACAGTTACTGAGGCAGTAAGCCAGTCATAATTTTTAATTTCCCATTGTGGACACCACCACACATTCTGCAAAAATATGTGTTAAACAAACATGTGAACCAAGAGTAACCTGCTAGCTTTAGCTTGTTTGAGATGGGGGACGTGTTTAGACTTCAGTCATCATGCTTTTCTTGCCCACACTTCACCTCCTGCAAAGATGGTGATACATTAAACCGTCCTATTTGATGTTCAAATCAACTCAACAGAAAACTTGTGGGTGAAGTCGCTGAGGGTTTGTCCACATTTGCAGTCTATGGCCAAGATACATACAGTGCATCCAGAATGTATTCACAGCACTTCACTTCTACCACATCTTATGCTACAGCTTTATTCCAAAAAGGATGAAATTCATTTTTTTTCCTAAAAAATTCTACACATAATACTACGTAAGAAATCACATGTACATAAGTATTCTCAGCTTTTGCCATGAAGCTCAAAATTGAGCTCAGGTGCATCCTGTTTCCATTGATAATCCTTGAGATGTTTCTGCAGCTTAACTGGAGTCCACCTGGGGTAAATTCAGTTGACTGGACATGATTTGAAAAGGCACACACCTGTCTACATATAAGGTCCCACAGCTGGCAGTGCATGTCAGAGCACAAACCACGCATGAAGCCACATTAACTCTCTCTAGATCTCCAAGACAGGATTGTTTCAAGGCACAAATCTGGGGAATGGTACAGAAACATTTCTGATGCTTTGAAGGTCCCAGTGAGCACAGTGGCCTCCATCATCTGTAAATGGAAGAAGTTCGGATCCACCAGGACTCTTCCTAAAGCTGGCCGTCCGTCTAAACTGAGTGATCAAAGGAGAAGGGCCTTAGTCAGGGAGGTGACCAAGAACCCGATGGTCACTCTGTCAGAGCGCCAGCATTAGTCTGTGAACGGAGGAGAACCTTCCAGAAGGACAATCCACCAATCAGGCCTGTATGGTAGAGTGGCCAGATGGAAGCCACTACATAGGAAAAAAAGCAAATGACAGCCCACTTGGAGTTTGCCAAAAGGCACCTGAAGGACTCTCAGACCATGAGAAACAAAATTCTCTGGTCTGATGAGACAAAGATTGAACTCTTTGGCCTGAATGTCAAGCATTATGTTTGAAGGAAACGAGGCACCATCCCTACAGTGAAGCATGGTGGTGGCAGCATCACACTCTGGGGATGTTTTTCAGCAGCAGGAACTGGGAGACTAGTCAGGATTGAGGGAAAGATGAATGCAGCAATGTACAAAGACATCCTGGATGAAAACCTGCTACAGGGTGCTCTTGAACTCAGATTGGGGCAGCATTTCATCTTTCAACAGGGCAATGACCCTAAAGGCACCTTGACACTTGCACGCATTTAACTCCTGCACTGCCGCGCAAATTGTTGTGCCAGTGCGACCTGCTTGTCCCGCTGGATGCCATGCTTTGTGCTACTGGACACTGCATTATATAAAATAATTATTTCATAATGACCACTTTTCACTATGGAATCACAGAGAAATGTTCTACAGCTGCAGCTGTTCTTGTGTGCTTCATGACATGGAGAATGTATTTGGAATCATCTCAAAGATTGTTGTTGTTGTCATCCATTCGGCTGCTCTTGTTTTGTGTTCGGGGTTGCCACAGCGGATACAGCCAGATCTGCATTGGTAGTTGGCACAAGTTTTACGCGGGATGCCCTTCCTGACGCAACTCCAGTTTTACCAGTTGAAACACACACAGTCGCTGGTGTTCCAAAGAGGTCTCCCATCCAAGTACTAACCAGGTCCTGCACTGCTTAGCTTCTGAGATCTGACGGGATCAGGCTGACACAGAGTAGATCGGCTGCTGAATCATCTCAAACGTGATTATTTATAATATTTATATTGTAATGGCTTGATAAAACAGTAACATTTTCATTCCTTCTTATGAGGATCTGTAAAATTATGTTTATTATAGATTTAACATCTCATCATAATCATTCAGATGAGCTGTGCTGTGATGCGCTGATGCAATGACAGTGTTTTTGAATTGTTTGTGCAGTGTTCACGTGTAGCTTACAAAAGTAATGTGTGCCAGAGTTTTTGAACATTTCAAAATTTTCTTTGCACACTTGCATGCCAGTGCAGGGATCAAATTTTTGCAAGTGTCAATGATCCTAAGCCACACACCCAAGATATCAAAGGAGTGGCTTCGGGAGAACTCTGTGAATGTCCTTGAGCAGCCCAGCCAGAGCCCAGACCTGAGTCTGACTGAACATCTCTGAAGAGATCTGGAAATGGCTGTGCATCGACGCTCCCCTTCCAACCTGATGGAGCTTGAGAGGTGCTGCAAACAGGAATGGACGAAACTGCCCAAAGATAGGTGCCCAAGCTTGTGGCATCATATTCAAGAAGACTTGAGGGTGTAATTTCTGTGAAAGGTCCATCAACAAAGTATTGAGCAAAGGGTGTGAGTACTTATGTACATGTGATTTCTTAATTTATTTTTAACAAATTTACAAAAAAAAAAAAAAAAGAGTTGTCTTTATGGGGTGTTGTGAGTTGAATTTTGAGGTGTGTGTGTGGGGGGGGGGGGATTCCATTTATTTTACAAAATTTCTATTTTGGAATAAGGCTATAACATAAAGTGTGGAAAAAGTGAAGTGCTGTGAATACTTTCCAGATGCTCCACACATACCAAAAGGATAAATACCACAGCAGGTGCATGCACAGAAAGAGCAAAGTGAGCAGTTGTTTCATGCAGTTTCATGCTACAGTTTGCACAGTCACAAAGAGTGCCATGTTCTCTATTGCAGAGATGTCCTGTGAAAAACAGATAATACATGAAAAACTACACTACCAGTCAAAGGCTTGGACACACTTGACTGCTACTGTACACAGTCTCCTGTCTTTAGTCTGTTTTATTCAGATAGTGTCCATTTCCTCATACAGTTTGGTTTGTTTTGGCAGATATGAACGGGTCTCTGGTGTTGCAGACCAGTGACCACAAGGACAGTGGGACATGGGTCAAATCCAACTGGACTATGACATTATCTATCTATCTATCTATCTATCTATCTATCTATCTATCTATCTATCTATCTATCTATCTATCTATCTATCTATCTATCTATCTATCTATCTATCTATCTATCTATCTATCTATCTATCTATCTATCTATCTATCTATCTATCTATCTATCTATCTATCTATCTATCTATCTATCTATCTATCTATCTATCTATCTATCTATCTATCTATCTATCTATCTATCTATCTATCTATCTATCTATCTATCTATCTATCTATCTATCTATCTATCTATCTATCAAGTCAGCTTGCAATCAATTGGTCATTATAACTTGAGACTTGACTTTGGACTTGCTGATTCATGACTTGAAAGTGACTTGATGGTGACTTCGTCTCACCTCTGTGTATGTGACTGCCTCACTAACCCTGTCAACTACATAAAAAAGAGACTTACTCCAAAATAAAGTGTGGCACTGTTGGAGAGGTGTAAGTGTGACACCCACAATAGAACATCCAGAGCTTTTCAGCTTTCCAATTCTGGGTGTCATTCTCGCTCACGAGTACGGCTGTGAGACACTGTCATGCCGTTCTGCATAAACTCTTCTCATGTCACTAAAACACAGTTTGTCGTCACGAGTAAACTTGAGAAGATAACTAATTTTGAAGATGCCAGATGCGATGCGAAAATGTTTCTTGTCGTATTTATTCACCGTCAGAGCTCCAGTTGTGTTCAATGTTGCGTAACACTAAGATGCCAACTGATGTGTGTTTGGATCTGCACTGCACGGTGCGGTGTCCACTGATGCGTCAGTCTGTGTGTGTGTGTGTGTGTGTGTGTCCACATGGTGCTTAATGATGATGAAGCATCACGCTGTAGGTCATTTCAGTCAGCTGACAGTTGTGGAGGTGATGGTGCATTGTAAGCATGTTGAGGTCAGCTGTGCCTGCATTTAATTGGACCTCTCTGAGTCAGTCTCCAGGTGACGGAACTCATCTGCTCTGCCCCTGATTAAGAACAACAGATGGACTGGTAGCAACACACACACGCACAATATCCAGAATATTTCCCAGTAATGATTCATCATCATAACTCCATGCACACAAACACATCGTGTGTGAGTCATATGGCCTGCAATCAATACTACATACACACGGAGAGGAACTGTATCAGTCACAGAACCCTAACCTTGAACCTTTCCACCTGTGGTGTCAATGCATCCAGATGTTTCCATTAGTTTAGTGTTTATCGTCATGCTTGTTGATCACCTTCATCCTGCCAAAGTCATCATCGTGTCTCTCCTCCTCCTCCATGTAAATATGGCAACGTGATGTATGCGCTCATCTCAAATAAACAGCTAGCAAAATTTGACAAACTGTCATACATACATAAATAAACATCTATCTATGTCTGGGCAACTCAGCCTATTTTTTGTTGAAATCAATATCTAGAAGCTTGCTGACACGTTGCCAGAACTCCTTGGTCCATTTTACCTGAACCATGGTCCATTTAGTCAGGATTTTATTCAAAACTCCTTGAATTAAAGCTGAAAGTCCACACTGCAAGCACATCTTGATTGTCCATTTAATGCCGTTGTGGGGGTACCGAGCCAGCATTACAAAAATTATGCCACAATCCAAATACTTATGGGCTTGACTGTTTCCATTACACTGTGTAACCTTGGCAGCAAGTAACAGGTACACATTTTAAATGAAAGGTATCAGAGATGTACCCTGCACACGCTACACACCACTATATAAATGCACAAGTAATTATACATATCTGTAATGGTGAGTTTGAGAATGTATGATCATGAAGTCATTCATACCAATCAATCATTGTATTTTCCCTGACCTTGACTTTGAGTTTTGATCGAATGGTTCCAAAATCCAATCACCTCTAAATATCTATCTAAGTATTATTCCCACCAGGTTGGATGGAAAATCATTCAGCTGTTTATGAGTTATCGCATACACACACACACACACACACACACACACACACACACACACACACACACACACACACACACACACACACACACACACACACACACACACACACACACACACACACACACCACACACACCAGCGAAAACAATACCTTGTTATCACCACTTCACTGATGTGCAGGGTAATAAAAACTGCTATTGCAAGAAAGTAAATTCAAACATTTGTATCCATTCTGTATAATTTTTACTGATGTACTTTATGTACAGTAAACCATACATAATATACCTTGATTAGAATTTCTTTTAAATAACTAAATTAGATATATGGGATTTTGACAATTCAAAGTGTATTAATACATGCAACATGTTGAGCTGAGCTTTGTCAATTTTATGAACAGTTTAAAGCATAATAGCAATAATTTTATTGCTAATATGCTAATTTACTTCTAACATTCTCCCATAGAGGGTCTGGAGCTATTACCCAAATCTAGACTATAAACCTAGCATTCAGTGCGGTGATATGAAGCCAGGGTTTTGCCCTAATGGAAACTGTTAAATTGATCAATGGTTAAAATGCAAACTCCCACTGTGACTAAAACTGGACCCCTCATGGTTTCTATGTATTTTAACCTTCAAACAATGTTTAACAACTTTGAACGTCCTATCAGACACATTAAAATATAACATCACTTTTTTCTTTTTTTATATAATGTAATGGTAACATTGAAACAAGCCCATATCTTGTTTCCAAAACTCACTGAAAGCTCGAGTGTACTTCACAAGAACCACAGTATTCATAACAAAAAGATATCTTTCATGGTCTTTGTGGACCTCTGAGCTGTTTGTTGTCTGTATTTGTCAGTTGTATCTGGTTACATTATCATAATGATGAGCATACTGTAAGATCTTGTCACACTGTCATTTAATAAGAAACAGGTTCCTCGTTGTTATGATTCATTTTCAGTACTGCTGAAGCCTCTTGTCTATCTGCAGAAGAAAAGATGTCAGTACAGTTCAACATGGACCTGGTCAATGCAAAAGATTGGTGCAGGAGCAGATGTGTTGGAATTGGAAAGTTACACATTTCTTTCAGACCTATACCTTTCCATTTCAGATTTCTACTCTCTAAGACAAATGTTCAGGATGTCTGTACTGTAATGTTTCGAGAGAAAAAAAAAGAAAAAAAAGAAAAAAGATGACCCACCTCCTTCATAAAAACAACAACAAAAAAACATATTTTTGGAAAAAGACTTTCTGGAGATAAAAAACTTATTATTTGAATATAATAGTAATAAAAGCACATTGCATGGGCAGCCCCTCATTCCTTAATTCTTTTTTGAACCAGCTGCAACTTTGTGGACCATGGTAAAGTTCTCTGACTGTTAGAATTATTAAGACAGTCCTTTTGGGTTTGCCGTCTTCTAACATTACACTCCAACACCCTATTTCTAGGATGGTTGAGAGTTGTTTGATGACACTTCTGCATTTATTGCAGTGAGCTTAAATTTTGCATCAAAACTTCCCCTGCAGCTGCTGGTTAGTTTCTCCAACTTTTAAGGTACTCTCTTTTCAGGGCAGTTACCTTGTTTTTTTTTCACCATGCAGCACTGACACTACTTGGAGGAAAAGGCCACGACACTTTTTCATGGTATTTTGTATTATGACGTGAAAGTCTGACCCTGAATATGAGACAACCCCCTTTTTCCTCCAATGTATTCCCAATTAAAAAAAAAACGTATATTGAGAGAAATATATCATGCAGCATTGAAAACTAGATAGAGTAGCAGGTCACACGATCAGTTCAGGGCCATTTTGTGCTACTTACTGTTGCAGATGTATGACATGTAAAAGTCTAGACTCTGAATATAAGACAACCCATTTCCATTCATTTTCTAAACCAACTTATTTCAATTAAGGGGCATGGGTGAGCTGGAGCCTATCCCAGTTATCAGTGGGTGACAGGCAGATTACACCCTGAGCAGGTTGTCAGTCTATTGCAGGGCTGACACATATAGACAGACAAAAACATTCACATATTCACTTACATTTACAGTCAATTTAAAACTTTTCAGTTCCAGTAACATGCAATGCCTTTGGAAGTGGGAGGAAGCTGGAGCACCTGCATAGAACCCATGCAAACCTGGGGGAAAACATGCAAACTCCCACACAGAAAGGACCAGGTTGGAAGTGATCTCAGGACCTTCTTGCTGTTCGGCAACAGTTCTAACCACTAAGCCACCATGCTGCCCACAAAGCCATTTTTAAAAGATGTATTTCAAAACCAACCAAACAGTATTGTATTTAGAACACTATAGTATCACTGTAATGCTGCTGATATCCATGGCATTAAAGTCTAGACTCTTAATTCAAACCCATTTCTTCCTCAGATGTATCTTAATTTTTTAAAAAAAGTCTTATATTCAGAACATTACAGCATGCAGCAGTTTTGAGCCACTGAGACAAACACCTACCTGCAGGGAGTAGCATAAATATGATTTTGTGTTGTGTGTTCTTACTGGGACATTAAGTGTTGTCACTCAAGCGATAAAACAGACTCTCAAAACTATTTCTTCCAGTGTTCATTTTAAGATCCCAGTCTGTAGAATATATATATTTTTGAAATAAATACACATACAAATACATTTGAAGCACATTTACTTTTTTTTTTATTGTGACAGACAATTAATGGGTCAGAAATGGTAAATGGTAATGGACTGCATTTATATAGTGCTTTTCCATCTGCATCAGATGCTTAAAGCGCTTTACAATTATGCCTCACATTCACCCCGATGTCAGGGTGCTGCCATACAAGGCGCTCACTACAACCTGGGAGCAATAGGGGATTAAGGCCTTGCCCAAGGCCCTTAGTGATGAGAGCAAAAGAAGAAGAGCAAAAGTCGGTATAAGAGATGATTCATTAATCTGCCAAATGATCATGGTGGCTTAGATAATGACACAAATCAAAGATGATCTTGGATCTTGCTTTTTGTGTGTGAACCCACTGTGACCCTGGAGCAGACAAACAAATCATCGCATAGTCTCAGTAAAAACACTCCATTTGTCGACACCCATCTGCCTTTAGGATGGGCACGTTAATGAGAATTCCAAGTGAATATTCCCCCTAATAAAACCTGTTCCTTCGTCTTTAAAGACAAGAAAATCCACACACGTGTTTAAAAAAAGCGAACAAAACTGAGCCCCTTAAAAAAAAATTAATGTTACAAGGTGCGATGAGTCAAATCGATGAGTGTTTGAACAAAACGAGTATAAGTTCCATTCTTATCTCTGTGAAACATGGCTGCCTCACACACGAGAGAGAAGAGAGAATGAGAGACAGAGAAAGAAAAAGGCGGTGATAACAGCTTCAATAAATCATCCAGGCCAGTCTCCACTCTCCAGGGATGCAGGATGGATTAAATTAAGCACTCCTTCTATCCGCGTGTCTAACCATTCTCCCCCATCTCTCTCTCTCTCTCTCTCGCTCTCTCGCGCGCGCGCTCTCGTGCACTGCGCCGTATAAATGCCAACAGCTGATCGCGGGACGGCACACTCGCGGGAACACCTCAGCACCAGAAGAAAGGAAGAGAGACAGGGAGAGAGAGAGAGAGAGAGAGAGAGAGAGAGAGAGAGAGAGAGAGAGAGAGAGAGAGAGAGAGAAGGACACACACACGAGGAGAAAGAGAGATGCTGTTGATTCATCCGCAGGGGCTCCTCTTTTGATCTTTTATGACGTCGGTATTCACTGTTGGCCGGATTTAAGGAGACCGTGCAGCACGAGGGAAGGACAAGACGTCCGACATATTTTTTTTTCCTCCCCCCAAAAGCTCCAAATTCCCTCCTTTCGTCTTTCATCTTTGTGTCATTGCTCCTCTTCGTCCTCCGTCTCTTCTTCCTCCTCTTTGAAGAAGCCGGCGCACGCGCTGCAGGTGACCGCACGAGCCTCCGGTCGACACGGCGGGTGGGAGCTGTCCGGTGCTGAAGTTACGTTTGGACTTAAACCCGGAGACACGATCAGCACAGTTACGCGCTCGGTCTGCTTTCGGATCGCGACTCCTCCGATTCAAAACAAACAAACAAACAAACAAGCCAACAAATAAACAAACAAACAAGCCAACAAATAACACAGTGAAGACAGTCATCCCGGTCCGCTGCCTTGTTGGTGTGGAATCATCCCCACGCTGGCCAGGCCGTGGGTGATTGGCTGTGAGTGTGTGCTGTTGCGCTTGTGAGTGTGTGCGTGTGTGTGTGTGTGTCGCGGTGTTGCAGCACCATGCCAAGATCCTTCCTGGTGAAAAAGGTGAAACTGGATGATTTCTCTACCGGGGCGGATTTGGAGAACGCCTACCGGTCCAGGACGGACCTCAGCCTGCGGCTGCACAACAAAGGTAGGTCAGAGGTGCAGGATGTGCATGAGGAGCCTTAACAGGTGTCTGACACGTCAGCCCCACGCACGACGACACAAAGAGTGCGTGTTCGTACAGGTTTCCAAAAACCTCAAAGGCGGGGTTTCTTATTCTTTTTTACCTTCTATGACATCACCTTTGACTGCAGCCTTTATTCCTAATTAATCCAATTTGCCTGTGGATTCTCTGTTTAAGCAGTCTTCTGGGACACTTGTATAATACGAGACAGATGTTAAGGCATAACATCACAATAACATGCGGTTTATTACAATGTTATAAGTTCTAAACAGATATCAAATTTAATGCGCCAAAGGAATAGTGTTCTTTTGGGGTGGGGGTCGGGGGGACTTAAAACCAATTGACTTGACATACTGAGACTGTAAAAAGTGGAACTAAATGAATGTGAAGACTGATGGTTTATTACACTGTTATTACCTTGATCTTGTGTAGTAAGTTCTAAACAGATAACCTTAATGCATCGAAAGAATAGTGTTCCTCTGGGAAGGGGGGGGGGGTTAAGACCAATTGACTTGACTTACTGAGACTGTAAAAAGTGGAACTAAATGAATGTGAAGACTAATTATTTATTACATTGTTACTGCCTCACTCTTGTGTATAATAGTTCTAAACAGATAGCAACCTGAATGCATCAAAGGAATAGTGTTCTTTTGGGGGTGGGGGTCAGGGGGGCCTTAAAACCAATTGACTTGACATACTGAGACTGTAAAAAGTGGAACTAAATGAATGTGAAGACTGATGGTTTATTACACTGTTATTACCTTGATCTTGTGTAGTAAGTTCTAAACAGATAACCTTAATGCATCGAAAGAATAGTGTTCCTTTGGGAAGGGGGGGGGGGGGTTAAGACCAATTGACTTGACTTACTGAGACTGTAAAAAGTGGAACTAAATGAATGTGAAGACTAATTATTTATTACATTGTTACTGCCTCACTCTTGTGTATAATAGTTCTAAACAGATAGCAACCTGAATGCGTCAAAGGAATAGTGTTCCTTTGGGGGGAGACACTTAAAACCAACTAACTTGACTTACTGAGACTGTAAAAAGTGACACTAAATGAATGTGAAGACTGATTAGATGCGGTTGGCTGATAACTGGTAGGAGTTGAGTTACCACTGCAGTGGAGACGTCACTGAAGAGTTTGCTCATTCCAGCACAGGCAAAGTAGGGTTTTTGATTTGATTTGTGTTATTTAAACAATAAAAATACACATAACAACATTCATTCATTCATTTTCTACACCCGTTACTCCAGTCAAGAGTGGCAGGGAGGCTGGAGTTTATCCCAGCAGTCATATGGTTCGAGGTGGGGTACACCCTGGACAAGACGCCAGTCTGCCGCAGACGTAATAACATATGTGTACTAATGTGACTGAGGATAAAGCAAAAAATGCTTCCAATAAAGGTACTTATTTACACCATGATCCTCAAATCTAATGTGCTCATATGTACTGGTTAAACAACCGCTTGCAGCCGATCACTCGTGCACCCCCTGGAAGACTCTACATGAAAAGTTGGAGCACACAGGCTGTTTGGATGATTTCAGTCTGACACAGCTGAATGTGTGATGTTTTTTTGTACAACAAAATAATCAGTTTGTTCCACTGCGTATTGTTCTGCTTACACCGCCTGCAGGTGCAGGAAAAAAAGAAGCAGATTTCCTTTATGTAACAGGGGTGGAACCAGAACTGGTCTCCCTGACTGAATCCTCCCCAAAAAATGACACCTTCATCTTTCATTACAGGTGGAGGTTATTGTGTTTGCTTAGTGTGCAGGTGGGCCTGGCACATTTCTGCAAGACAATATTTATGAATGGAAAAATGTTTGGCTCATCATCACAAAAAAAGCAGAATATAAGCAAAGCATTTTCCTTCAACCTGTCATGTTGTGCAGTGGGCGACCTGTTCAACAGGACTTACCACAGTGCTTTAAAAAAAAATTGTAACTGGTAAACATAAGGTCATAACATTCTTCATGTCCTGCCGGTGGGCAGCACAACATTCTTGCACCTCCAGGTCTGTTACATTTTACATGAAAAAGCAGAGAAGCTTTTGTTGTGGAAATAAGGACCTTTAATTGTTTCCACCGCAGTGTCAATGCCACGTTGTCACGTATCATTTTTGCCATTTCGGGTGCCACATTTCTGTGCTGTCAGTAGGGTGTGTTTCTAATAACAAACCCTGCATGTGTTGGCACACGATGTGCTGCCTCAGCAGCACAAAGCTGACAGTCACAGTCACCTTTTGCTTCATCCCTCATATTTGGTAACAGCTTCAAGCAGATATTCTGTGCACAGCAGTATGTCATGTTAAGGAACGTGAACTGTTGTGTGGAATAATTTATAACACGCCCTTGTTGTTTGGACTTTGATAATCGGGATGCTGGAAGCAGCCCTCCCTTCCCCAAGGTTCTCAACAATAATGTGGATTAATTAAGGGGAAAAATTACCATTTACTGAGGATGCTGCAGACCAAACAATCTAACATATAATCACTTTTGTATCACTTCCAACACACAGTTATATACACGCACGCACGCACGCATGCACACACTATTACATGGCCTCAGCAGTGCTTATTCAATTGTATGGAAATGTTTTGACACTCTTGGGCAAATTATTGCATGATATTTTGTGCAGAATCCAACATTTTCATGCACATGCACAGTACATTTGCAATCATTTATCACTGCACAAACAGCATTTTAATTCATAAACTAAAAAAATCAGATTTCTTCATAGAGCAACTTTCAAAATATTATTCACTTTTATCTCAACTTTATTGAAATTAAGTACAAATATAACAGAAAGCAGTAGTTTAATTTGCATAAATACAAGATTCCTTTTAATGTAACACAACTCAGTTTTTACTGTTACAGCCAGCTGGCTTTGAAAAATTTAAGGCAATGGCTGCAAGAGCATTTCCAAGCTGCTGAACATCTGTCAGACTCCAATTAAGTCCAACAATAAGAATCAGAAATCACATTTTATGGTATTTTATGTAAGGAAGCCAGTCATGAAAATAACTGTATTTACTATATAAACTGCTTCAGGAGAATACACAGTGCAGGCGCAACATGCAAGTTAGACACACTACCAATTAAAAGAAGAGTAAGCATCATTTTAAACCACAGCAGTGCAGAATTTATAATGTACAGTGCATCCAGAAAGTATTCACAGGTGCTTCACATATTCTATTTTTTATGTTACAGCCTTATGCCAAAATGCATGAAATTATTTATTTTCCTCAAATTTCTACACACAATACCCCATAATGACAATGAAAAGTTTTTTTTTTTTTAAATAAATAAATAAATAAACCCCTAAGAAATCACGTGTACATAAGTATTCACAGCCTTTGCAATGAAGCTAAAAATTGAGCTCAGGCGTGTAAGATGTTTCTACAGCTTAACTGGAATCCACCTGGGGTAAATGCAGTTGACTAGTGCCTGATCTGGAAAGGCACACACCTGTCTATGTTGTATCTGCATCTGACTGCCTGTCTGTGCCTGTTTATGGTTTGTGTTCTGTACTGTTTGTTTCCCTTGCCTCCTTAGGTCATCAATGCATATGTGTGTGCATCTGTCAATCTTGTCCGTATCTTTTCATTTATGGTTTTGTATTTTAGTGCTTCTTGTGTTGGTGTATTCACTTATGTGTTTGTTGTCTGCTGCCTACACTCGTGTTTGTGTTTAGCATGTGTCTTTCTGTGCCTGTCTTTCGTGTATGTCCCCTGTCTTTATCCTGGGTCTGTCCTCTCATTTGTCTGTGTGATCTGTCCCTGGGCTGTGTCTCTGTGTCTTTTTGTCTTTGTCAGTAATTGCTTCTTTCTGGATTGGTTCTGTATAGCTCCTCTGTTCTACATTGTCTTCACTTTGTAGTTCCACATTGTTTTTGGCTTTTATTTCTTGATTCAGCTTTGGGTATTGCTGAGTTTTTGTTATAGTTGATTATCGCTGCCTCTTTATTTTTGCTGTTTGTCAGTTTTTCCACTGTTGTATGTTATATGATCTGTCGTTTGGTTGTGTGGTTATGGTCGTGTTTTGTTTCTGCGTTGCGTTAGCTGTCTAAGTTTTTTATCACCTTTTGCTGTTAGTTGCCACCTGACCTTTGACCCTGTCACACCTGCCCTCCCTTTTGAGTTGGTACACTCTAAAAAATGAGCCGCTGTCGCAATGAGAAAAATTGATGTAACAATTTGCATAGATTTTAAAAGTTATTTCAACTTTCAGCTGAGGTAATGGTGCAAGACTTCTCTAGTTAAGTTGAAATAACTTTAAGTTTAAATAACAAGAAAATGAATGTAAATTGTTACATCACTTGTTCTCGTTGAGACAGCGTTTCATTTTTTAGTGTGTTTAAGTGACACCTGGTTCTCTGTTCCTGGTTCCTTTGCATTTGACTCTCTGCTCCTGTTGTTCACATCCTCCTGTTTTTTGTAAGTACCTTACCCTTGTTTGCTATCTCCTAGTGGCTGTAGTTAGTTTTGTGTTGACTCCTTGTTTGAACCATTCTGTCAGTTTTGTTTGGAGCTGTTTTTCCACATCACCTGTTTGGACTGATAATCTCTTTTGGAACATTAACACCTCTTGTTTTTGGACTACTCTTTTTGTTTATTCGCTGCCTACACTTTATTTTTGGACTCCGCTAAAACCATAACGGTCTACATATAAGGTCCCACAGTTGATAGTGCATGTCAGAGCACAAACCAAGCATGAATTCAAAGGAATTGTCTGTAGACCGCAGAGACAGGATTGTCTCAAGGCACAAATCTGGGAAAGGGTACAGAAACATTTCTGATGCTTTGAAGGTCCCAATGAGCACAGTGACCTCCATCATCCATAAATGGAAGATGTTCAGATCCATCACAACTCTTCCTACATCTGGCCGCCCATCTAAACTGAGTGATCATGGACAAGGGCCTTAGTCAGGGAGGTGACCAAGAACCCGATGATCACTGTCAGAGCTCCAGCATTCCTCTGAGGAGAGAGGAGAACCTTCCAGAATGACAGCCATCTCTGCAGTAATCCACCAATCAGACCTGTATGATAACGTGGCCAGACGGAAGCCACTCCTTAGTAAAAGGCACATGACAGCCCACCTGGAGTTTGCCAAAAGGCACCTGAAGGACTCTCAGACCATGAGAAACAAAATGCTCTGGTCTGATGAGAGAAAAGATTGAACTCTTTGGCGTGAATGCCAGGTGTCATGTCTGAAAGAAACCAAGCACCATCCCTACAGTGAAGCATGGTGGTGGCAGCATCATGCTGTGGTGATATTTTTCAGCGGCAGGAACTGGGAGACTAGTCAGGATTGAGGGAAAGATCAATGCAGCAATGTACAGAGACATCCTGGATGAAAACCTGCTCCAAAGCGCTCTTGACCTCAGACTGGGACCACAGTTCATCTTTCAACAGGACAATGACCCTAAGCACACAGCCAAGACATCAAAGGAGTGGCTTCAGGACAACTCAGAGAATGTCCTTGAGTGGCCCAGTCAGAGCCCAGACCTGAATCTTATTTAACATCTCTGGAGAGATCTGAAAATGGCTGTGCACCAACACTCTCCAGTCACCTTGATGGTGCTTGAGAGTTGCTGCAAAGAGGAATGAGCATAACTGCCCAAAGATAGGCGCAGCAAGCTTGGTGCACCAGTATTCAAGAGGACTTGAGGGTGTAATTGCTGCCTAAAGTGCATCAACAAAATATTGAGCAAAGGGTGTGAATACTTATGTAAACGTGATTTATTGGTTTTTATTTTAAATAAATTTACAAAATGTCAAGAAACCCTTTTTCATGATGTCATTATGGGGTGTTGTGAGTACAATTTTGAGGGGAAAAATGCATTTACTCTATTTTAGAATAAGGCTGTAACGTAACAAAATGTGGAAAAAGTGAAGGTCTGTGAATACTTTCTGGATGCAGTGTACTAAAAAGATTATCTGACCTGCTCAGTTTTATATGCATTGCTGTAAACTGCATTTCATTGACTGCAATTTTGGCCAATTTGCTCTTTAATCACCCCAACACTGTGAAGAATGTGAAAAACGATCCTTGTATTGGTAACCTGACTGGCTGCAGCAGCCTCTGTGTCACTGAGCTGAAACACTGTGGAGCTGCTGTGCTCAGGATCTGTCCGTGGTGCTGATCTTCACATACTAAATTAGCAAACTGAAGGCCGAGGTCTGCCTGTGAGCGTTTTATCTTTCGTAGAGGAAATTTTTTAAGTGCAGCCACTGAGAGCAGAGAAATTGCACTGTTAAATTATCGGTGAACAAATACATTGGTTTCTTTTCCACAATCCATTACTGGACACAGATGTGCATTGAGAGACACATTATTCTGGGCTAAAGTATGTCAGTTTGGTGAGTCATTACAGTCGTTGCTGCACAGCAGATATAGGATGACAAGCCACTGCTGTCACCATTGCGTTACACCTGCCAGATGCCCCTTGTGGTTTTCCCACCCAGCGACCATGTTCTGTAGAACATTCAGTTTAATACATCATTAATATGCACAATAACTGTGATAGAAAAACACATTACAAACACTAATCCCACAATCCAACTTTAACAGAAAAAACTCAGACCCATGCTTAGATTATGAATTCAGCAGTGGTGAAAAGACTGACTTATTAGTCTAACTCAGACATTTTGAGGTAACTGATCACCTCAAATCATTTAAATTTTGAGGTGATGAGTTACGTCTAAATATTTGAGCAATCAGTTATATTGTTAAAGAGATTATTTGTGTGAAGTCAACTTATATGTGCATCCAAATGCAGAAAAAAATAAGATCTGTGTAGGCCCTGGGGCTCACTGGTGCCCGAGGTTATTATCTCCACATCCTTCCTGTTTATGTACAACCTGCTGCACCAAGTCATCCACAAACACAGATGGATTTAGCAGCTCCAGATCCTCTAAATGCTGGAATCACAAACAAACAAACCAAAAAAACAGCATAGGTTATTTACATATAGTGGTGCAGCTTAGCTAAGATTTCCACAACAGTTGTTCATTTTGTGATAAAAGCATAGAATTTGGCACACATATTCTAAATGAACTAATGTTTATTTTCAGATATGGAGTGATCCTGGAGCTGACCTCTAATGAGCTACAGGGGTCAATAAAGAATTACACAGGGATCAAATTTTAATAATGCTCCAGTCATGTTGAAAACTATGCCACATTATTTGTCTGTCATAACAATTCCAAAAAGGTGTAGTTTGGACTATCTATGACTGAATGTTCTGGAGTTATGGGGTAAAAACAGCAAAAATGGTGACAAAGGTTTGCACAGACGTCAAAAGTTAAAGTTCCTTCAATCTTGGTAAAAAGTGATGCAAATTATTGGTTGAGCTAATAGGATTAATAAATGGAATAGTTTGCACCATCTGTCATGTTTAGTTATCATGTTATGGGGTAACATGTCATAAAATCCAATGGACATTGACCTTGTTTGACCTTTACTTTGGACACCAAGCATTCAACACAGTCAAAACTGTCAAATTTATTAAACCTATTAGCTCAACCAATAATTTGCATCACCTTTTACCAAAATTGAAGGAACTTTACTGTAACGTTTAACCCCTGTACAACTGAACTGACCTTTGTCACCATTTTTGCTGTTTGTACCCCATAACTCCAGAACAATCAGTCATAGATAGTCCAAACTATACCTTTTTGTAATCATTACGATCACACAAATAATGTGGTATAGTTTTCAACATGATTGGAGCTTTTTTAAATTTTGACCCCTGTGTAATTATTTATTGACTCCTGTAGCTCATTAGAGGTCAGCTTCAGGGTGGCTCCATATCTGGAAATAAACATTAGTTAATTTAGAATATGTGTGGCTAATTTGATGTTTTTATCACAAAATGCACAATCGTTTTGGTATGCAGACCCACTAATTTGTGTAATGAAAACAGACGGTCTTCAGGTCATGGTGTAGGTAGGTGGCAGAGCATGTTGTTGTGAAACTACACATTTGGTGAATCAATCCAAGATTGCTTCTGTATGTCAAGGTGTCCTTGATAAAGATACTGAATGCCAACATGCAGACATTTAAATCCCACTAAGGGTCAAGAACCATGGGCCAAATCTGCTCACATGTAACATGTACATTTACTATTTGATGGATTATTATGAATGACATATATATATATATATATATATATAGCTTATCACGTCCATTTTACTCAAATATAATAACTATTGATGCTTGAATGTTTTTGAAGTACATTTTGAAGCAATTTATTATATCAAAATGTTTGAGTTGGTCTAAATGATCAGGTTTTACAGTGTGATGAGTGGTATGTTTGGAGGATTAGTATCATCCTTTGGGGCTGTTTTGCTGCCAATTGGAAATGTTGCATTATGGAAAGGCCCAGTCATGTCTAGGAGGATGTGCTGGTGCTGTGCTTTACCATATCCACCACAGTACAGAACCACCTTGTCTGCCTGGATGGTTGCCATCCAGGCAGACAAGGATCCATCCCCAACTTTCCAAGTAACCATCTATCTGCCACAGCCAGGTGAAATGTGGGTGTCCCCTTGGCCTTCTCCTGTTGCTGGGGACCTGCACGCCCCACAGAAACATATCACATGCTCAAAATGTCATATCTGACTTTCCCTCACAATGCAAGTGATAATCCACATCTTAGTCTCCATGAATTATCTATCATTTGAGATCTGGTTCCAAAGACATCTTGGTCACTGGTTAGCATCCAAGTCTCACAACCACACAGTGAGACGGGAAACACGCATGGTGGGATCAACTTACCAGTTGAAGGAAGCAGCTGTGGCAAATACTTTCTTTTAACCCCTTCTTAAAACACAATCAAGGGAGAAGCAGATGGATTGGAAGAAACACCAACATGTATTAAGGTCATGGTGTTTTTTGAGGAATGTTCCAACCAGGTTGCAAAGGGTTAAACTGTGATGATACTGCTAGGTAAATTTTTTTGTTGTGATCCATCTTTTGTTGTTGTTGTATGGTGTGCATCAAAAGAAAAAGAAGTACTTTGAAAAAAGTTCAGCATGGGGTTGGTAAAATAAAATTCATCCCACTTACACTTGCCCCTGCACACCTGGCGCAGCTGAATGATGTATCATTTTGACAGTCTAAAAAGAAGTTTCAAGTTCTTGGATAATAGCTGACTGCCTTTAGACCTGTAATGCCTTAGTGATGATATCATATTAGGTAATATGGTGTAGTTGTTTGCATTAGTAAATATGGAGTTAGTTCATTCAACCAGTTTAGATTAGCCCTTGTTGGCCAGCTGACCTTTGCTGTTAATATCTCTGAACACAGATGCACCAGGGAAAAGAACAATAGTTGATTTGTATGTACTTTTCTAGTTTCAACAATCCAAAGGTAGCTTTGTGTACAGCTGGTAGTCATAATTAGGAATTTCCTAGTCCCCTTGGAGCAGGTCCTCGTCTTTCCCACTCTGTTGATGACCTGATAAGGGTTGACAGTGTTTTGTGATGGCTGAGGCCTCGGCTGTGTTGTAGCTTGTCATCTGTATCATTTGCTCCATAACAACAGTAGAACTTTTACATTGCTGAATATATTTCTTGCTTGGTTTATGTTCCAATTAACATTTTAAAAATAAACCAGAAGTGTGAGCATAAAATGGAGTATGTCATTGAATGTTTTGGACCCTGTGTGCATGTGTGACTTTGACCACATTCTTTGACAGTAACATTTGTGTCTCAACAAGCTCAGTTGAGAGACATCAGAAAAGAGCTAAAAGAGTTGTGAGATTAATGGACAGAGGATTATGACGATGCTGATACCTTTGCAGAAGCAGCAAGGTCTTTACAGTCTTGGTACTTCCAGGTTTACTGCACAGTGGTGAAACCTCAACACTAATCAGTGGCCCATAACCATAGCTGGATATCTTGAAAATTAAGATATCACTGTATTTACTTTGTTTCATGAGAGTGGTTATTAAAGAGATCCTGATGATCGTCTCATCTTCTTTAAGCCACTCCCATTAGGGGTTGTCACAGCAGATCATCTGTCTGGTTAGCCTCTTCGCTGAGCTTGTTGGTAATTCTTTAGATGGGGGCATGATCGGGCATCATTGTCTTGCCCAGGTCACGCACGATCTCACCCACTCTCCCTATCTGTACCCATATATGGATTGGCACTGATCTGGTCACACAACTTTGCTGAAAAACGTTTCCCTATTTTTTTGTTGTTTTATTTACTAATTTCAGAGGATGTGTGCAAGCAGTGTGCTAAATGGATGCAGAATATGCAAGGCAGTTGCATAAAAGCAACACATTTCTGCCCTTAGTGTATTTGGGGGAGAGTGTATGCATCGCAAAGTGAATAATTACAGGTGTGATCATTTGAGTGACAGCTAGGCTGTCATGGCGGGCCCAGGCATTCATCGTTGAGCAGAGGTAGCGAGCCGTGGCTGTTAGCTACCTTGGGCTCAGCTGTGTTTGTCCTTTCTGATATTTTGCTACAAATATATGCGATAATGTGGTTTGCTCTGTGGTTAAGTGCACTAATGGACCATCTAAGAAGTCGGTGCTCCAGTGTTTCTGTTGAGTGAAATTTTAGTTACAGTATTTAAATCTGTACGATTAGTCCCATTGACTAATTAACTGGTTTCCAGAGCTTGGTGACATTTGCTCCACTGTTGCTCCACAGTTACTGAGGCAGTAAGCCAGTCATAATTTTTAATTTCCCATTGTGGACACCACCACACATTCTGCAAAAATATGTGTTAAACAAACATGTGAACCAAGAGTAACCTGCTAGCTTTAGCTTGTTTGAGATGGGGGACGTGTTTAGACTTCAGTCATCATGCTTTTCTTGCCCACACTTCACCTCCTGCAAAGATGGTGATACATTAAACCGTCCTATTGATGTTCAAATCAACTCAACAGAAAACTTGTGGGTGAAGTCGCTGAGGGTTTGTCCACATTTGCAGTCTATGGCCAAGATACATACAGTGCATCCAGAATGTATTCACAGCACTTCACTTCTACCACATCTTATGCTACAGCTTTATTCCAAAAAGGATGAAATTCATTTTTTTCCTAAAAAATTCTACATAATACTACGTAAGAAATCACATGTACATAAGTATTCTCAGCTTTTGCCATGAAGCTCAAAATTGAGCTCAGGTGCATCCTGTTTCCATTGATAATCCTTGAGATGTTTCTGCAGCTTAACTGGAGTCCACCTGGGGTAAATTCAGTTGACTGGACATGATTTGAAAAGGCACACACCTGTCTACATATAAGGTCCCACAGCTGGCAGTGCATGTCAGAGCACAAACCACGCATGAAGCCACATTAACTCTCTCTAGATCTCCAAGACAGGATTGTTTCAAGGCACAAATGGGGAATGGACAGAAACATTTCTGATGCTTTGAAGGTCCCAGTGAGCACAGTGGCCTCCATCATCTGTAAATGGAAGAAGTTCGGATCCACCAGGACTCTTCCTAAAGCTGGCCGTCCGTCTAAACTGAGTGATCAAAGGAGAAGGGCCTTAGTCAGGGAGGTGACCAAGAACCCGATGGTCACTCTGTCAGAGCGCCAGCATTAGTCTGTGAACGGAGGAGAACCTTCCAGAAGGACAATCCACCAATCAGGCCTGTATGGTAGAGTGGCCAGATGGAAGCCACTACATAGGAAAAAAAGCAAATGACAGCCCACTTGGAGTTTGCCAAAAGGCACCTGAAGGACTCTCAGACCATGAGAAACAAAATTCTCTGGTCTGATGAGACAAAGATTGAACTCTTTGGCCTGAATGTCAAGCATTATGTTTGAAGGAAACGAGGCACCATCCCTACAGTGAAGCATGGTGGTGGCAGCATCACACTCTGGGGATGTTTTTCAGCAGCAGGAACTGGGAGACTAGTCAGGATTGAGGGAAAGATGAATGCAGCAATGTACAAAGACATCCTGGATGAAAACCTGCTACAGGGTGCTCTTGAACTCAGATTGGGGCAGCATTTCATCTTTCAACAGGGCAATGACCCTAAAGGCACCTTGACACTTGCACGCATTTAACTCCTGCACTGCCGCGCAAATTGTTGTGCCAGTGCGACCTGCTTTGTCCCGCTGGATGCCATGCTTTGTGCTACTGGACACTGCATTATATAAAATAATTATTTCATAATGACCACTTTTCACTATGGAATCACAGAGAAATGTTCTACAGCTGCAGCTGTTCTTGTGTGCTTCATGACATGGAGAATGTATTTGGAATCATCTCAAAGATTGTTGTTGTGTCATCCATTCGGCTGCTCTTGTTTTGTGTTCGGGGTTGCCACAGCGGATACAGCCAGATCTGCATTGGTAGTTGGCACAAGTTTTACGCGGGATGCCCTTCCTGACGCAACTCCAGTTTTACCAGTTGAAACACACACAGTCGCTGGTGTTCCAAAGAGGTCTCCCATCCAAGTACTAACCAGGTCCTGCACTGCTTAGCTTCTGAGATCTGACGGGATCAGGCTGACACAGAGTAGATCGGCTGCTGAATCATCTCAAACGTGATTATTTATAATATTTATATTGTAATGGCTTGATAAAACAGTAACATTTTCATTCCTTCTTATGAGGATCTGTAAAATTATGTTTATTATAGATTTAACATCTCATCATAATCATTCAGATGAGCTGTGCTGTGATGCGCTGATGCAATGACAGTGTTTTTGAATTGTTTGTGCAGTGTTCACGTGTAGCTTACAAAAGTAATGTGTGCCAGAGTTTTTGAACATTTCAAAATTTTCTTTGCACACTTGCATGCCAGTGCAGGGATCAAATTTTTGCAAGTGTCAAATGATCCTAAGCACACACCCAAGATATCAAAGGAGTGGCTTCGGGAGAACTCTGTGAATGTCCTTGAGCAGCCCAGCCAGAGCCCAGACCTGAGTCTGACTGAACATCTCTGAAGAGATCTGGAAATGGCTGTGCATCGACGCTCCCCTTCCAACCTGATGGAGCTTGAGAGGTGCTGCAAACAGGAATGGACGAAACTGCCCAAAGATAGGTGCACCAAGCTTGTGGCATCATATTCAAGAAGACTTGAGGGTGTAATTTCTGTGAAAGGTCCATCAACAAAGTATTGAGCAAAGGGTGTGAGTACTTATGTACATGTGATTTCTTAATTTATTTTTAACAAATTTACAAAAAAAAAAAAAAAAGAGTTGTCTTTATGGGGTGTTGTGAGTTGAATTTTGAGGTGTGTGTGTGGGGGGGGGGGATTCCATTTATTTTACAAAATTTCTATTTTGGAATAAGGCTATAACATAAAGTGTGGAAAAAGTGAAGTGCTGTGAATACTTTCCAGATGCTCCACACATACCAAAAGGATAAATACCACAGCAGGTGCATGCACAGAAAGAGCAAAGTGAGCAGTTGTTTCATGCAGTTTCATGCTACAGTTTGCACAGTCACAAAGAGTGCCATGTTCTCTATTGCAGAGATGTCCTGTGAAAAACAGATAATACATGAAAAACTACACTACCAGTCAAAGGCTTGGACACACTTGACTGCTACTGTACACAGTCTCCTGTCTTTAGTCTGTTTTATTCAGATAGTGTCCATTTCCTCATACAGTTTGGTTTGTTTTGGCAGATATGAACGGGTCTCTGGTGTTGCAGACCAGTGACCACAAGGACAGTGGGACATGGGTCAAATCCAACTGGACTATGACATTATATCTATCTATCTATCTATCTATCTATCTATCTATCTATCTATCTATCTATCTATCTATCTATCTATCTATCTATCTATCTATCTATCTATCTATCTATCTATATCTATCTCTCTATCTATCTATATCTATCTATCTATCTATCTATCTATCTATTATCTATCTATCTATCATCTATCTATCTATCTATATCTATCTATCTATCTATCTATCTATCTATCTATCTATCTATCTATCTATCTATCTATCTATCTATCTATCTATCTATCTATCTATCAGTCAGCTTGCAATCAATTGGTCATTATAACTTGAGACTTGACTTTGGACTTGCTGATTCATGACTTGAAGTGACTTGAGTGACTTGATGTGACTTCGTCTCACCTCTGTGTATGTGACTGCCTCACTAACCCTGTCAACTACATAAAAAAGAGACTTACTCCAAAATAAAGTGTGGCACTGTTGGAGAGGTGTAAGTGTGACACCCACAATAGAACATCCAGAGCTTTTCAGCTTTCCAATTCTGGGTGTCATTCTCGCTCACGAGTACGGCTGTGAGACACTGTCATGCCGTTCTGCATAAACTCTTCTCATGTCACTAAAACACAGTTTGTCGTCACGAGTAAACTTGAGAAGATAACTAATTTTGAAGATGCCAGATGCGATGCGAAAATGTTTCTTGTCGTATTTATTCACCGTCAGAGCTCCAGTTGTGTTCAATGTTGCGTAACACTAAGATGCCAACTGATGTGTGTTTGGATCTGCACTGCACGGTGCGGTGTCCACTGATGCGTCAGTCTGTGTGTGTGTGTGTGTGTGTGTGTCCACATGGTGCTTAATGATGATGAAGCATCACGCTGTAGGTCATTTCAGTCAGCTGACAGTTTGTGGAGGTGATGGTGCATTGTAAGCATGTTGAGGTCAGCTGTGCCTGCATTTAATTGGGACCTCTCTGAGTCAGTCTCCAGGTGACGGAAACTCATCTGCTCTGCCCCTGATTAAGAACAACAGATGGACTGGTAGCAACACACACACGCACAATATCCAGAATATTTCCCAGTAATGATTCATCATCATAACTCCATGCACACAAACACATCGTAGTGTGAGTCATATGGCCTGCAATCAATACTACATACACACACGGAGAGGAACTGTATCAGTCACAGAACCCTAACCTTGAACCTTTCCACCTGTGGTGTCAATGCATCCAGATGTTTCCATTAGTTTAGTGTTTATCGTCATGCTTGTTGATCACCTTCATCCTGCCAAAGTCATCATCGTGTCTCTCCTCCTCCTCCATGTAAATATGGCAACGTGATGTATGCGCTCATCTCAATAAACAGCTAGCAAAATTTGACAAACTGTCATACATACATAATAAACATCTATCTATGTCTGGGCAACTCAGCCTATTTTTTGTTGAAATCAATATCTAGAAGCTTGCTGACACCGTTGCCAGAACTCCTTGGTCCATTTTACCTGAACCATGGTCCATTTAGTCAGGATTTTATTCAAAATCTCCTTGAATTAAAGCTGAAACGTCCACACTGCAGCACATCTTGATTGTCCATTTAATGCCGTTGTGGGGGTACCGAGCCAGCATTACAAAAATTATGCCACAATCCAAATACTTATGGGCTTGACTGTTTCCATTACACTGTGTAACCTTGGCAGCAAGTAACAGGTACACATTTTAAATGAAAGGTATCAGAGATGTACCCTGCACACGCTACCACCACTATATAAATGCACAAGTAATTATACATATCTGTAATGGTGAGTTTGAGAATGTATGATCATGAAGTCATTCATACCAATCAATCATTGTATTTTCCCTGACCTTGACTTTGAGTTTTGATCGAATGGTTCCAAATCCAATCACCTCTAAATATCTATCTAAGTATTATTCCACCAGGTTGGATGGAAAATCATTCAGCTGTTTATGAGTTATCGCATACACACACACCACACACACACACACACACACACACACACACCACACACACCACACACACACACACACACACACACACACACACACCACACACACACCACCAGCGAAAACAATACCTTGTTATCACCACTTCACTGATGTGCAGGGTAATAAAAACTGCTATTGCAAGAAAGTAAATTCAAACATTTGTATCCATTCTGTATAATTTTTACTGATGTACTTTATGTACAGTAAACCATACATAATATACCTTGATTAGAATTTCTTTTAAATAACTAAATTAGATATATGGGATTTTGACAATTCAAAGTGTATTAATACATGCAACATGTTGAGCTGAGCTTTGTCAATTTTATGAACAGTTTAAAGCATAATAGCAATAATTTTATTGCTAATATGCTAATTTACTTCTAACATTCTCCCATAGAGGGTCTGGAGCTATTACCCAAATCTAGACTATAAACCTAGCATTCAGTGCGGTGATATGAAGCCAGGGTTTTGCCCTAATGGAAACTGTTAAATGATCAATGGTTAAAATGCAAACTCCCACTGTGACTAAACTGGACCCCTCATGGTTTCTATGTATTTTAACCTTCAAACAATGTTTAACAACTTTGACGTCCTATCAGACACATTAAAATATAACATCACTTTTTCTTTTTTTTATATAATGTAATGGTAACATTGAAACAAGCCCATATCTTGTTTTCCAAAACTCACTGAAAGCTCGAGTGTACTCACAAGAACCACAGTATCATAACAAAAAGATATCTTTCATGGTCTTTGTGGACCTCTGAGCTGTTTGTTGTCTGTATTTGTCAGTTGTATCTGGTTACATTATCATAATGATGAGCATACTGTAAGATCTTGTCACACTGTCATTTAATAAGAAACAGGTTCCTCGTTGTTATGATTCATTTTCAGTACTGCTGAAGCCTCTTGTCTATCTGCAGAAGAAAAGATGTCAGTACAGTTCAACATGGACCTGGTCAATGCAAAAGATTGGTGCAGGAGCAGATGTGTTGGAATGGAAAGTTACACATTTCTTTCAGACTATACCTTCCATTTCAGATTTCTACTCTCTAAGACAAATGTTCAGGATGTCTGTACTGTAATGTTTCGAGAGAAAAAAAAAGAAAAAAAGAAAAAAGATGACCCACCTCCTTCATAAAAACAACAACAAAAAAACATATTTTTGGAAAAAGACTTTCTGGAGATAAAAAACTTATTATTTGAATATAATAGTAATAAAAGCACATTGCATGGGCAGCCCCTCATTCCTTAATTCTTTTTTGAACCAGCTGCAACTTTGTGGACCATGGTAAAGTTCTCTGACTGTTAGAATTATTAAGACAGTCCTTTGGGTTTGCCGTCTTCTAACATTACACTCCAACACCCTATTTCTAGGATGGTTGAGAGTTGTTTGATGACACTTCTGCATTTATTGCAGTGAGCTTAAATTTTGCATCAAAACGTCCCTGCAGCTGCTGGTTAGTTTCTCCAACTTTAAGGTACTCTCTTTTCAGGGCAGTTACCTTGTTTTTTTTTCACCATGCAGCACTGACACTACTTGGAGGAAAAGGCCACACACTTTTTCATGGTATTTGTATTATGACGTGAAAGTCTAGACCCTGAATATGAGACAACCCCCCCTTTTCCCCCAATGTATTCCCAATTAAAAAAAAAACGTATATTGAGAGAAATATATCATGCAGCATTGAAAACTAGATAGAGTAGCAGGTCACACGATCAGTTCAGGGCCATTTTGTGCTACTTACTGTTGCAGATGTATGACATGTAAAAGTCTAGACTCTGAATATAAGACAACCCCATTTCCATTCATTTTCTAAACCAACTTATTTCAATTAAGGGGCATGGGTGAGCTGGAGCCTATCCCAGTTATCATTGGGTGACAGGCAGATTACACCCTGAGCAGGTTGTCAGTCTATTGCAGGGCTGACACATATAGACAGACAAAAACATTCACATATTCACTTACATTTACAGTCAATTTAAACTTTTCAGTTCCAGTAACATGCATGCCTTTGGAAGTGGGAGGAAGCTGGAGCACCTGCATAGAACCCATGCAAACCTGGGGAAAACATGCAAACTCCACACAGAAAGGACCAGGTTGGAAGTGATCTCAGGACCTTCTTGCTGTTCGGCAACAGTTCTAACCACTAAGCCACCATGCTGCCCACAAAGCCATTTTTAAAAGATGTATTTCAAAACCAACCAAACAGTATTGTATTTAGAACACTATAGTATCACTGTAATGCTGCTGATATCCATGGCATTAAAGTCTAGACTCTTAATTCAAACCCATTTCTTCCTCAGATGTATCTTAATTTTTTAAAAAAAGTCTTATATTCAGAACATTACAGCATGCAGCAGTTTTGAGCCACTGAGACAAACACCTACCTGCAGGGAGTAGCATAAATATGATTTTGTGTTGTGTGTTCTTACTGGGACATTAAGTGTTGTCACTCAAGCGATAAAACAGACTCTCAAAACTATTTCTTCCAGTGTCATTTTAAGATCCCAGTCTGTAGAATATATATTTTTGAAATAAATACACATACAAATACATTTGAAGCACATTTACTTTTTTTTTTATTGTGACAGACAATTAATGGTCAGAAATGGTAAATGGTAAATGGACTGCATTTATATAGTGCTTTTCCATCTGCATCAGATGCTTAAAGCGCTTTACAATTATGCCTCACATTCACCCCGATGTCAGGGTGCTGCCATACAAGGCGCTCACTACACCCTGGGAGCAATAGGGGATTAAAGGCCTTGCCCAAGGGCCCTTAGTGATGAGAGCAAAAGAAGAAGAGCAAAAGTCGGTATAAGAGATGATTCATTAATCTGCCAAATGATCATTGGTGTGCTTATAATAATGACACAAATCAAAGATGATCTTGGATCTTGCTTTTTGTGTGTGAACCCACTGTGACCCTGGAGCAGACAAACAATCATCGCATAGTCCTCAGTAAACACTCCATTTGGTCGACACCCATCTGCCTTTAGGATGGGCACGTTAATGAGAATTCCAAGTGAATATTCCCCCTAATAAAACCTGTTCCTTCGTCTTTAAAGACAAGAAAATCCACACACGTGTTTAAAAAAGCGAACAAAACTGAGCCCCTTAAAAAAAATTAATGTTACAAGGTGCGATGAGTCAAATCGATGAGTGTTTGAACAAAACGAGTATAAGTTCCATTCTTATCTCTGTGAAACATGGCTGCCTCACACACTCACAGAGAGAAAGAGAGAGAATGAGAGACAGAGAAAGAAAAAGGCGGTGATAACAGCTTCAATAAATCATCCAGGCCAGTCTCCACTCTCCAGGGATGCAGGATGGATTAAATTAAGCACTCCTTCTATCCGCGTGTCTAACCATTCTCCCCCCATCTCTCTCTCTCTCTCTCTCTCTCTCTCTCTCGCTCTCTCTCGCGCGCGCGCTCTCGTGCACTGCGCCGTATAAATGCCAACAGCTGATCGCGGGACGGCACACTCGCGGGAACACCTCAGCACCAGAAAGAAAGGAAGAGAGACAGGGAGAGAGAGAGAGAGAGAGAGAGAGAGAGAGAGAGAGAGAGAGAGAGAGAGAGAGAGAGAGAAGGACACACACACGAGGAGAAAGAGCGATGCTGTTGATTCATCCGCAGGGGCTCCTCTTTTGATCTTTTATGACGTCGGTATTCACTGTTGGCCGGATTTAAGGAGACCGTGCAGCACGAGGGAAGGACAAGACGTCCGACATATTTTTTTTTCCTCCCCCCAAAAGCTCCAAATTCCCTCCTTTCGTCTTTCATCTTGTGTCATTGCTCCTCTTCGTCCTCCGTCTCTTCTTCCTCCTCTTTGAAGAAGCCGGCGCACGCGCTGCAGGTGACCGCACGAGCCTCCGGTCGACACGGCGGGTGGGAGCTGTCCGGTGCTGAAGTTACGTTTGGACTTAAACCCGGAGACACGATCAGCACAGTTACGCGCTCGGTCTGCTTTCGGATCGCGACTCCTCCGATTCAAAACAAACAAACAAACAAACAAGCCAACAAATAAACAAACAAACAAGCCAACAAATAACACAGTGAAGACAGTCATCCCGGTCCGCTGCCTTGTTGGTGTGGAATCATCCCCACGCTGGCCAGGCCGTGGGTGATTGGCTGTGAGTGTGTGCTGTTGCGCTTGTGAGTGTGTGCGTGTGTGTGTGTGTGTCGCGGTGTTGCAGCACCATGCCAAGATCCTTCCTGGTGAAAAAGGTGAAACTGGATGATTTCTCTACCGGGGCGGATTTGGAGAACGCCTACCGGTCCAGGACGGACCTCAGCCTGCGGCTGCACAACAAAGGTAGGTCAGAGGTGCAGGATGTGCATGAGGAGCCTTAACAGGTGTCTGACACGTCAGCCCCACGCACGACGACACAAAGAGTGCGTGTTCGTACAGGTTTCCAAAAACCTCAAAGGCGGGGTTTCTTATTCTTTTTTACCTTCTATGACATCACCTTTGACTGCAGCCTTTATTCCTAATTAATCCAATTTGCCTGTGGATTCTCTGTTTAAGCAGTCTTCTGGGACACTTGTATAATACGAGACAGATGTTAAGGCATAACATCACAATAACATGCGGTTTATTACAATGTTATAAGTTCTAAACAGATATCAAATTTAATGCGCCAAAGGAATAGTGTTCTTTTGGGGGTGGGGGTCGGGGGGACTTAAAACCAATTGACTTGACATACTGAGACTGTAAAAAGTGGAACTAAATGAATGTGAAGACTGATGGTTTATTACACTGTTATTACCTTGATCTTGTGTAGTAAGTTCTAAACAGATAACCTTAATGCATCGAAAGAATAGTGTTCCTCTGGGAAGGGGGGGGGGGGGGGGGTTAAGACCAATTGACTTGACTTACTGAGACTGTAAAAAGTGGAACTAAATGAATGTGAAGACTAATTATTATTACATTGTTACTGCCTCACTCTTGTGTATAATAGTTCTAAACAGATAGCAACCTGAATGCATCAAAGGAATAGTGTTCTTTTGGGGGTGGGGGTCAGGGGGGCCTTAAAACCAATTGACTTGACATACTGAGACTGTAAAAAGTGGAACTAAATGAATGTGAAGACTGATGGTTTATTACACTGTTATTACCTTGATCTTGTGTAGTAAGTTCTAAACAGATAACCTTAATGCATCGAAAGAATAGTGTTCCTTTGGGAAGGGGGGGGGGTTAAGACCAATTGACTTGACTTACTGAGACTGTAAAAAGTGGAACTAAATGAATGTGAAGACTAATTATTTATTACATTGTTACTGCCTCACTCTTGTGTATAATAGTTCTAAACAGATAGCAACCTGAATGCGTCAAAGGAATAGTGTTCCTTTGGGGGGAGACACTTAAAACCAACTAACTTGACTTACTGAGACTGTAAAAAGTGACACTAAATGAATGTGAAGACTGATTAGATGCGGTTGGCTGATAACTGGTAGGAGTTGAGTTACCACTGCAGTGGAGACGTCACTGAAGAGTTTGCTCATTCCAGCACAGGCAAAGTAGGGTTTTTGATTTGATTTGTGTTATTTAAACAATAAAAATACACATAACAACATTCATTCATTCATTTTCTACACCCGCTTACTCCAGTCAAGAGTGGCAGGGAGGCTGGAGTTTATCCCAGCAGTCATATGGTTCGAGGTGGGGTACACCCTGGACAAGACGCCAGTCTGCCGCAGACGTAATAACATATGTGTACTAATGTGACTGAGGATAAAGCAAAAAATGCTTCCAATAAAGGTACTTATTTACACCATGATCCTCAAATCTAATGTGCTCATATGTACTGGTTAAACAACCGCTTGCAGCCGATCACTCGTGCACCCCCTGGAAGACTCTACATGAAAAGTTGGAGCACACAGGCTGTTTGGATGATTTCAGTCTGACACAGCTGAATGTGTGATGTTATTTTTGTACAACAAAATAATCAGTTTGTTCCACTGCGTATTGTTCTGCTTACACCGCCTGCAGGTGCAGGAAAAAAAGAAGCAGATTTCCTTTATGTAACAGGGGTGGAACCAGAACTGGTCTCCCTGACTGAATCCTCCCCAAAAAATGACACCTTCATCTTTCATTACAGGTGGAGGTTATTGTGTTTGCTTAGTGTGCAGGTGGGCCTGGCACATTTCTGCAAGACAATATTTATGAATGGAAAAATGTTTGGCTCATCATCACAAAAAAAGCAGAATATAAGCAAAGCATTTTCCTTCAACCTGTCATGTTGTGCAGTGGGCGACCTGTTCAACAGGACTTACCACAGTGCTTTAAAAAAAAATTGTAACTGGTAACATAAGGTCATAACATTCTTCATGTCCTGCCGGTGGGCAGCACAACATTCTTGCACCTCCAGGTCTGTTACATTTTACATGAAAAAGCAGAGAAGCTTTTGTTGTGGAAATAAGGACCTTTAATTGTTTCCACCGGCAGTGTCAATGCCACGTTGTCACGTATCATTTTTGCCATTTCGGGTGCCACATTTCTGTGCTGTCAGTAGGGTGTGTTTCTAATAACAAACCCTGCATGTGTTGGCACACGATGTGCTGCCTCAGCAGCACAAAGCTGACAGTCACAGTCACCTTTTGCTTCATCCCTCATATTTGGTAACAGCTTCAAGCAGATATTCTGTGCACAGCAGTATGTCATGTTAAGGAACGTGAACTGTTGTGTGGAATAATTTATAACACGCCCTTGTTGTTTGGACTTTGATAATCAGATGGGATGCTGGAAGCAGCCCCTCCCTTCCCCAAGGTTCTCAACAATAATGTGGATTAATTAAGGGGAAAAATTACCATTTACTGAGGATGCTGCAGACCAAACAATCTAACATATAATCACTTTTGTATCACTTCCAACACACAGTTATATACACGCACGCACAGCACGCATGCACACACTATTACATGGCTCAGCAGTGCTTATTTCAATTGTATGAAATGTTTGAACTCTTGGGCAAATTAAAATTATTGCATGATATTTTGTGCAGAATCCAACATATTTTCATGCCACTGCACAGTACATGTTCTGCAATAATCATTTATCACTGCACAAACAGCATTTTAATTCATAACTAAAAAATCAGATTTCTTCATAGAGCCAACTTTCAAAATATTATTCACTTTTATCTCAACTTATTGAAATTAAGTACAAATATAACAGAAGCAGTAGTTTAATTTGCATAAATACAAGGATTCCTTTTAATGTAACACACTCAGTTTTTACTGTTACAGCCAGCTGGCTTTGAAAAATTTAAGGCAATGGCTGCAAGAGCATTTCCAAGCTGCTGAACATCTGTCAGACTCCAATTAAGTCCAACAATAAGAATCAGAAATCACATTTTATGTATTTTATGTAAGGAAGCCAGTCATGAAAATAACTGTATTTACATATATAAACTGCTTCAGGAGAATACACAGTGCAGGCGCAACATGCAAGTTAGACACACCTACCATTAAAAGAAAGAGTAAGCATCATTTTAAACCACAGCAGTGCAGAATAAATTATATATGTACAGTGCATCCAGAAAGTATTCACAGGTGCTTCCATATTCTACTTTTTTTATGTTACAGCCTTATGCCACAAATGCATGAAATTATTATTTTCCTCAAATTTCTACACACAATACCCCATAATGACAATGAAAAGTTTTTTTTTTTTAAATAAATAAATAAATAAACCCCTAAGAAATCACGTTACATAAGTATTCACAGCCTTTGCAATGAAGCTAAAATTGAGCTCAGGCGTGTAAGATGTTTCTACAGCTTAACTGGAATCCACCTGGGGTAAATGCAGTTGACTAGTGCCTGATCTGGAAAGGCACACACCTGTCTATGTTGTATCTGCATCTGACTGCCTGTCTGTGCCTGTTTATGGTTGTGTGTTCTGTACTGTTTGTTTCCCTTGCCTCCTTAGGTCAATCATGCATATGTGTGTGCATCTGTCAATCTTGTCCGTATCTTTTCATTTATGGTTTGTATTTTAGTGCGTCTTGTGTTGGTGTATTCACTTATGTGTTTGTTGTCTGCTGCTACACTCGTGTTTGTGTTTAGCATGTGTCTTTCTGTGCCTGTCTTTCGGGTATGTCCCCTGTCTTTATCCTGGGTCTGTCCTCTCATTTGTCTGTGTGATCGGTCCCTGGGCTGTGTCTCTGTGTCTTTTTGTCTTTGTCAGTAATTGCTTTCTTTCTGGATTGGTCTGTAGAGCTCCTCTGTTCTACATTGTCTTCCCTTTGTATTCCACATTGTTTTTTGGCTTTTATTTCTTGATTCAGCTTTGGGTATTGCTGAGTTTTTGTTATAGTGGATTATCGCTGCTCTTTATTTTTGCTGTTTGTCAGTTTTTCCACTGTTGTATGTTATATATCTGTCGTTTGGTTTGTGTGGTTATGGTCGTGTTTTGTTTCTGCGTTGCGTTAGCTGTCTAAGTTTTTATCACCTTTTGCTGTTAGTTGCCACCTGACCTTTGACCCTGTCACACCTGCCCTCCCTTTTGAGTGGTACACTCTAAAAAATGAGCCGCTGTCGCATGAGAAAATTGATGTAACAATTTGGCATAGATTTTAAAAGTTATTTCACTTTCAGCTGAGGTAATGGTGCAAGACTTCTCTAGTTAAGTTGAAATAACTTTAAGTTTAAATAACAAGAAAATGAATGTAAATTGTTACATCACTTGTTCTCGTTGAGGACAGCGTTTCATTTTTTAGTGTGTTTAAGTGACACCTGGGTTCTCTGTTCCTTTACTGGTTCCTTTGCATTTGACTCTCTGCTCCTGTTGTTCACACTCCTCCTGTTTTTTTGTAAGTACCTTACCCTTGTTTGCTATCTCCTAGTGGCTGTAGTTAGTTTTGTGTTGACTCCTTGTTTGAACCATTCTGTCAGTTTTGTTTGGAGCTGTTTTTCCACATCACCTGTTTGGACTGATAATCTCTTTTGGAACATTAACACCTCTTGTTTTTGGACTACTCTTTTTGTTTATTCGCTGCCTACACTTTATTTTTGGACTCCGCTAAAACCATAACGGTCTACATATAAGGTCCCACAGTTGATAGTGCATGTCAGAGCACAAACCAAGCATGAATTCAAAGGAATTGTCTGTAGACCGCAGAGACAGGATTGTCTCAAGGCACAAATCTGGGAAAGGGTACAGAAACATTTCTGATGCTTTGAAGGTCCCAATGAGCACAGTGACCTCCATCATCCATAAATGGAAGATGTTCAGATCCATCACAACTCTTCCTACATCTGGCCGCCCATCTAAACTGAGTGATCATGGACAAGGGCCTTAGTCAGGGAGGTGACCAAGAACCCGATGATCACTGTCAGAGCTCCAGCATTCCTCTGAGGAGAGAGGAGAACCTTCCAGAATGACAGCCATCTCTGCAGTAATCCACCAATCAGACCTGTATGATAACGTGGCCAGACGGAAGCCACTCCTTAGTAAAAGGCACATGACAGCCCACCTGGAGTTTGCCAAAAGGCACCTGAAGGACTCTCAGACCATGAGAAACAAAATGCTCTGGTCTGATGAGACAAAGATTGAACTCTTTGGCGTGAATGCCAGGTGTCATGTCTGAAAGAAACCAAGCACCATCCCTACAGTGAAGCATGGTGGTGGCAGCATCATGCTGTGGTGATATTTTTCAGCGGCAGGAACTGGGAGACTAGTCAGGATTGAGGGAAAGATCAATGCAGCAATGTACAGAGACATCCTGGATGAAAACCTGCTCCAAAGCGCTCTTGACCTCAGACTGGGACCACAGTTCATCTTTCAACAGGACAATGACCCTAAGCACACAGCCAAGACATCAAGGAGTGGCTTCAGGACAACTCAGAGAATGTCCTTGAGTGGCCCAGTCAGAGCCCAGACCTGAATCTTATTTAACATCTCTGGAGAGATCTGAAAATGGCTGTGCACCAACACTCTCCAGTCACCTTGATGGTGCTTGAGAGTTGCTGCAAAGAGGAATGAGCATAACTGCCCAAAGATAGGCGCAGCAAGCTTGGTGCACCAGTATTCAAGAGGACTTGAGGGTGTAATTGCTGCCTAAAGTGCATCAACAAAATATTGAGCAAAGGGTGTGAATACTTATGTAAACGTGATTTATTGGTTTTTATTTTAAATAAATTTACAAAATGTCAAGAAACCCTTTTCATGATGTCATTATGGGGTGTTGTGAGTACAATTTTGAGGGGAAAAATGCATTTACTCTATTTTAGAATAAGGCTGTAACGTAACAAAATGTGGAAAAAGTGAAGGTCTGTGAATACTTTCTGGATGCAGTGTACTAAAAAGATTATCTGACCTGCTCAGTTTTATATGCATTGCTGTAAACTGCATTTCATTGACTGCAATTTTGGCCAATTTGCTCTTTAATCACCCCAACACTGTGAAGAATGTGAAAAACGATCCTTGTATTGGTAACCTGACTGGCTGCAGCAGTCTCTGTGTCACTGAGCTGAAACACTGTGGAGCTGCTGTGCTCAGGATCTGTCCGTGGTGCTGATCTTCACATACTAAATTAGCAAACTGAAGGCCGAGGTCTGCCTGTGAGCGTTTTATCTTTCGTAGAGGAAATTTTTTAAGTGCAGCCACTGAGAGCAGAGAAATTGCACTGTTAAATTATCGGTGAACAAATACATTGGTTTCTTTTCCACAATCCATTACTGGACACAGATGTGCATTGAGAGACACATTATTCTGGGCTAAAGTATGTCAGTTTGGTGAGTCATTACAGTCGTTGCTGCACAGCAGATATAGGATGACAAGCCACTGCTGTCACCATTGCGTTACACCTGCCAGATGCCCCTTGTGGTTTTCCCACCCAGCGACCATGTTCTGTAGAACATTCAGTTTAATACATCATAATATGCACAATAACTGTGATAGAAAAACACATTACAAACACTAATCCCACAATCCAACTTTAACAGAAAAAACTCAGACCCATGCTTAGATTATGAATTCAGCAGTGGTGAAAAGACTGACTTATTAGTCTAACTCAGACATTTTGAGGTAACTGATCACCTCAAATCATTTAAATTTTGAGGTGATGAGTTACGTCTAAATATTTGAGCAATCAGTTATATTGTTAAAGAGATTATTTGTGTGAAGTCAACTTATATGTGCATCCAAATGCAGAAAAAAATAAGATCTGTGTAGGCCCTGGGCTCACTGGTGCCCGAGGTTATTATCTCCACATCCTTCCTGTTTATGTACAACCTGCTGCACCAAGTCATCCACAAACACAGATGGATTTAGCAGCTCCAGATCCTCTAAATGCTGGAATCACAAACAAACAAACCAAAAAAACAGCATAGGTTATTTACATATAGTGGTGCAGCTTAGCTAAGATTTCCACAACAGTTGTTCATTTTGTGATAAAAGCATAGAATTTGGCACACATATTCTAAATGAACTAATGTTTATTTTCAGATATGGAGTGATCCTGGAGCTGACCTCTAATGAGCTACAGGGGTCAATAAAGAATTACACAGGGATCAAATTTAATAATGCTCCAGTCATGTTGAAAACTATGCCACATTATTTGTCTGTCATAACAATTCCAAAAGGTGTAGTTTGGACTATCTATGACTGAATGTTCTGGAGTTATGGGGTAAAAACAGCAAAATGGTGACAAAGGTTGCACAGACGTCAAAAGTTAAAGTTCCTTCAATCTTGGTAAAAAGTGATGCAAATTATTGGTTGAGCTAATAGGATTAATAAATGGAATAGTTTGCACCATCTGTCATGTTAGTTATCATGTTATGGGGTAACATGTCATAAAATCCAATGGACATTGACCTTGTTTGACCTTTACTTTGGACACCAAGCATTCAACACAGTCAAAACTGTCAAATTTATTAAACCTATTAGCTCAACCAATAATTTGCATCACCTTTTACCAAAATTGAAGGAACTTTACTGTAACGTTTAACCCCTGTACAACTGAACTGACCTTTGTCACCATTTTGCTGTTTGTACCCCATAACTCCAGAACAATCAGTCATAGATAGTCCAAACTATACCTTTTGTAATCATTACGATCACACAAATAATGTGGTATAGTTTTCAACATGATTGGAGCTTTTTAAATTTTGACCCCTGTGTAATTATTATTGACTCCTGTAGCTCATTAGAGGTCAGCTTCAGGGTGGCTCCATATCTGGAAATAAACATTAGTTAATTTAGAATATGTGTGGCTAATTTGATGTTTTTATCACAAAATGCACAATCGTTTTGGTATGCAGACCCACTAATTTGTGTAATGAAAACAGACGGTCTTCAGGTCATGGTGTAGGTAGGTGGCAGAGCATGTTGTTGTGAAACTACACATTTGGTGAATCAATCCAAGATTGCTTCTGTATGTCAAGGTGTCCTTGATAAAGATACTGAATGCCAACATGCAGACATTTAAATCCCACTAAGGGTCAAGAACCATGGGCCAAATCTGCTCACATGTAACATGTACATTTACTATTTGATGGATTATTATGAATGACATATATATATATATATATATATAGCTTATCTATCACGTCCATTTTACTCAAATATAATAACTATTGATGCTTGAATGTTTTTGAAGTACATTTTGAAGCAATTTATTATATCAAAATGTTTGAGTTGGTCTAAATGATCAGGTTTTACAGTGTGATGAGTGGTATGTTTGGAGGATTAGTATCATCCTTTGGGGCTGTTTTGCTGCCAATTGGAAATGTTGCATTATGGAAAGGCCCAGTCATGTCTAGGAGGATGTGCTGGTGCTGTGCTTTACCATATCCACCACAGTACAGAACCACCTGTCTGCCTGGATGGTTGCCATCCCAGGCAGACAAGGATCATCCCCAACTTTCCAAGTAACCATCTATCTGCCACAGCCAGGTGAAATGTGGGTGTCCCCTGGCCTTCTCCTGTTGCTGGGGACCTGCACGCCCCACAGAAACATATCACATGCTCAAAATGTCATATCTGACTTTCCCTCACAATGCAAGTGATAATCCACATCTTAGTCTCCAGAATTATCTATCATTTGAGATCTGGTTCCAAAGACATCTTGGTCACTGGTTAGCATCCAAGTCTCACAACCACACAGTGAGACGGGAAACACGCATGGTGGGATCAACTTACCAGTTGAAGGAAGCAGCTGTGGCAAATACTTTCTTTTAACCCCTTCTTAAAACACAATCAAGGGAGAAGCAGATGGATTGGAAGAAACACCAACATGTATTAAGGTCATGGTGTTTTTGAGGAATGTTCCAACCAGGTTGCAAAGGGTTAAATCCTGTGATGATACTGCTAGGTAAATTTTGTTTTGTTGTGATCCTCTTTTTTGTTGTTGTTGTATGGTGTGCATCAAAAGAAAAAGAAGTACTTTGAAAAAAGTTCAGCATGGGGTTGGTAAAATAAAATTCATCCCACTTACACTTGCCCCTGCACACCTGGCGCAGCTGCTGAATGATGTATCATTTTGACAGTCTAAAAAGAAGTTTCAAGTTCTTGGATAATAGCTGACTGCCTTTAGACCTGTAATGCCTTAGTGATGATATCATATTAGGTAATATGGTGTAGTTGTTTGCATTAGTAAATATGGAGTTAGTTCATTCAACCAGTTTAGATTAGCCCTTGTTGGCCAGCTGACCTTTGCTGTTAATATCTCTGAACACAGATGCACCAGGGAAAAGAACAATAGTTGATTTGTATGTACTTTTCTAGTTTCAACAATCCAAAGGTAGCTTTGTGTACAGCTGGTAGTCATAATTAGGAATTTCCTAGTCCCCTTGGAGCAGGTCCTCGTCTTTCCCACTCTGTTGATGACCTGATAAGGGTTGACAGTGTTTTGTGATGGCTGAGGCCTCGGCTGTGTTGTAGCTTGTCATCTGTATCATTTGCTCCATAACAACAGTAGAACTTTTACATTGCTGAATATATTTCTTGCTTGGTTTATGTTCCAATTAACATTTTAAAAATAAACCAGAAGTGTGAGCATAAAATGGAGTATGTCATTGAATGTTTTGGACCCTGTGTGCATGTGTGACTTTGACCACATTCTTTGACAGTAACATTTGTGTCTCAACAAGCTCAGTGAGAGACATCAGAAAAGAGCTAAAAGAGTTGTGAGATTAATGGACAGAGGATTATACGATGCTGATACCTTTGCAGAAGCAGCAAGGTCTTTACAGTCTTGGTTACTTCCAGGTTTACTGCACAGTGGTGAAACCTCAACACTAATCAGTGGCCCATAACCATAGCTGGATATCTTGAAAATTAAGATATCACTGTATTTACTTTGTTTCATGAGAGTGGTTATTAAAGAGATCCTGATGATACGTCTTCATCTTCTTTAAGCCACTCCCATTAGGGGTTGTCACAGCAGATCATCTGTCCTCTTGTCACCATGTCTTTTGCATCTTCTTCTGTCACATCATCCACCTACTTGCCCTCTCACACCACATCCATAAATCTCCTTTTGGCTTTCCTCTTCTCTTCCTACCACGTGGCCTCATATTCTTAGCATCCTTCTCACGGTACCACCAAAACCATCTCAATCTCACCATGTCTCCAAACCATCCTACCTGTGCTAGCCCTTACATATGCTCCTTAATTCTGTCTGTCCTTGCCACTCCCAAGCATCTTCAACTGTGCCACTTCCACTCTGCCTCCTGTCTTTTTCTTACTTGCCACTGCCTCTTAGCTGGTGAACATTACTGGTCTCATGATCCTCTTGTGAGGTTTCCCTTTCATGTTTGCAGATGCCCTTCTATCTCAAATCAATCCTGCCACTATTCTCCATGCACTCCACCCTTCTGGCACTCTCTTCTTCACATCCCAAGATCGTAAGCATTTAAACTCATCATTATCTCATCATTCCTTCAACATATCTACTACTTGAAATGTCATGTTCCCTCAAACATGTGTCCCAATGACTTTCATTCCCCTTCTGTCCAGAGCATACCCTCTCCTTTCCAGGCTTGTCTCAGCTGTTTCCCTGCTGTCACTATAAATCACAATGTCATCTGTGAACATGGCGGGCAGCACGGTGGCTTAGTGGTTAGCAATGTTGTTTCACAGCGAGAAGGCCCCAGGTTCACTCTCAACCTGGTCCTTTCTGGGTGAAGTTTGCATGTGCTCCCCTTCTTCCCACTTCCATCTTTGGAAGCAGTTTAGGGGAATTGGAGACTAAATTAACTCTAGTTGTTTGTAGGAGGGTGAATGAATTTGTTGGTCAGTAGCAGTCCCTCCAGAAATTTGCGATGTCAGGATTTCAGCAAATAATTCATCCAATATTTGTATACATCTCTGTAGATCTGGAGGTATATCCATCTACCTGTACCTGCATATTAATTGAATTTATTGTTGAAATCCTGGTATTGTAAATTCCTGAAGGATCTGCTGTATGAGTCGGCCCTATGATAGACTGGTGACCTGTCCATGCTCCCAAACATGGCCTAACTTGTCTATTGATGTGCACATATTTCTTATTTATCTTAAGCTTCAACTTGTGCTTGTTTGCATTTTGGTAATTGATAAATTAACTCTTTTATTCTGATTCCCTCCCCCTCTTTCAGCTGGTTACATCAGTGACTACATCAACCCGGTTGTGTACGATGGCGAGAGCGATAGTGGAATCAAGGTTCCATCCCCCGACCCCCTCTATGATGGCATCCACAGTGACTATGGAGCACCGGACTCAGAGTCCCCGGACAGCCCCGGCTCAGAAATCACTGATGGCTACATAAACGGCGATGCTGCTGTGAGTGAAGGTTACACTGTCGATGCCTTTTTCATCACAGACGGGCGCTCGAGGAGGAAAGCGCTTGGCAGCTCCAGGAGCATCCAGAGGCATACCTGCAATGAGTGTGGCAAAACCTATGCCACGTCTTCCAACCTGAGCCGGCACAAACAGACACATCGCTCCCTGGATAGCAAATTGGCAAAGAAATGTCCAACCTGTGGGAAGGTGTACGTATCCATGCCCGCCATGGCTATGCACCTGCTCACTCACGATCTGAAGCACAAGTGCGACATATGCGGGAAAGCGTTCAGTCGACCTTGGCTTTTACAGGGCCACATGCGCTCTCACACAGGGGAGAAGCCGTTCGGGTGCGCCCACTGTGGGAAGGCTTTCGCAGATCGCTCAAACCTGCGTGCTCACATGCAGACCCATTCGGCCTTCAAGCACTTCAAGTGTAAACGTTGCAACAAGACCTTCGCACTCAAGAGTTACCTGAACAAGCACTATGAGTCTGCTTGCTTCAAAGGCCCCTTCTCTCCTCTCAGCCCCCTTGATGCATGACCCCCTGCAGAAATAAATTAATAATAATAATAATAATAATAATAATAATAATAACAATAAAACAAGAGACAAAATGGTGGAGAAAAATGACCACTGTCCTTACAGACTGAACTACAGACAGAAACAATCTATTTTTGGTCTTTACCCTCTTCAGTTCCCTCTACTTGCATACCTTTGGAGCCTATTGAAGATGACGAATATAGCACAATTTTATCTCCTTGAGATTTACCCAATTAAGGGTTTAATTGATCTACGCATGCACTTCCTCAAACACTCATCACCTCCTCTTCCTCTGTCTGTCGCGGATAGAGACAGTAATGCTAATACAGCTTCCTTCTGGCATCTAGTTACAGTGTGACACCATATGTTTGGAGACATTGATAATGATGATGGCTAAAGACAATTGTAAGCCTTTATCACTGAAACACAGTGAAAGAATTTTTCTTTCATGTTTGTTTATTTAAGGACAAAATAGTAATAATAATAATGACGATACTACTACTAATAATAGTAATAATAATAATTATGATGATAATGTTGATGATAATAATGTTCTTCTGCACCAAGTGACCATATTCTCTCCACTACTGAGGTAAAAAGTATTTATTTACTTATTTATTTATTTACTTGCATTTTATTTGCTTGTTTTTAATTTGTCATACATTTATACTTGATTTGATAACAGCAAAGTCATATTGTTACAACCCCAATTCCAATGAAGTTGGGACATTGTGTAAAATGTAAATAAAACATAATACAATGATTTGCAAATCCTCTTCAATCTATATTCAATTGAATACACCACAAAGAGAGGATATTTAATGTTCAAACTGATAAACTTTATTGTTTTTGTGCAAATATTTGCTCATTTTGAAATGGATGCCTGCAACACAAACAGGTGAGTGTCATGATTGGGTATAAAAGGAGCATCCCCAAAAGGCTCAGCCATTCACAGCAAAGATGGGATGAGGATCATCACTTTGTGAACAATTGCGTGAAAAAATTGTCTAACAGTTTAAGAACAATGTTTCTCAATGTTCAATTTCAAGGAATTTAGGGATTCCATCATCTACAGTCCATAATATAATCAGAAGATTCAGAGAAACTGGAGAACTTTCTACACATAAGCGGCAAGGCCAAAAACCAACATCGAATGCCCGTGACCTTCCATCCCTCAGGCGGCACTGCATTAAAAACTGACATCATTGTGTAAAGGATCTTACCATGTGGGCTCAGGAACATTTCAGAAAACCATTGTCAGTTAAGACTGTTTGTTGCTACATCTACAAGTGCAAGTTAAAACTCAACCATGCAAAGTGAAAGCCATACATCAACAACATCCAGAAATGCTGCCGCCTTCTCTGGGCCTGAGCTCATTTGAAATGGACAGACACAAAGTGGGAAGGTGTGCTGTGGTCGGATGAGTCCACATTTCAAATTGTTTTTGGAAATAATGGGCATCGTGTCCTCCGGACAAAAGAGGAAAAGACCATCCAGATTGTTACCAGTGCAAAGTTCAAAAGCCAGCATCTGTGATGTATGGGGGTGTGTTAGTGCCCACCCAGTTGCATGGGCAACTTACACATCTGTGATGGCACCATCAATGCTGAAAGGTACATCTAGTTTTTGGAGCAACACATGCTGCCATCCAAGCAACATCTTTTTCAGGGACGTCCCTGCTTATTTCAGCAAGATAATGCCAAGCTACATTCTGCACGTGTTACAACAGTGTGGCTTCATAGTAAAAGAGTGCGGGTACTAGACTGGCCTGCCTGCAGTCCAGACCTGTCGCCCATTGAAAATGTGTGGCGCATTAAGAAGCGCAAAATACAACAGCGGAGACCTTGGATTGTTGAACAACTGAAGTCATACATCAAGCAAGAATGGGAAAGAATTCCACCTACAAAGCTTCAACAATTAATGTCCTCAGTTTCCAAATGCTTATTGAGTGTTGTTAGAAGGAAAGATGATGTAGCACAGTGGTAGCTTTTTTGTGTAGCTTTTTTGAAACGTGTTGCAGGCATCCATTTTAAAATGAGCAAATATTTGCACAAAACCAATAAAGTTTATCAGTTTGAACATTAAATATCTTGTCTTTGTGGTGTATTCAATCGAATATAGGATGAAGAGGATTTGCAAATCATTGTATTCTGTTTTTATTTACATTTTACACAATGTCCCAACTTCATTGGAATTGGTGGTGTAAAATATTTGTTGCACTTTAAGTTCTGTACATGTATGTAGTATATTTGCCAAACTCTTATCACTACAGGCCAAAGCATTTGTCATTTTTTAAAGTATTTTTCCTATTTTGTTGTTTACATTTTTCTTATTACCGTTATTGCATGCAAAAAAGAAAAGAAAACAACAAACAAAAACAATGAAATCTATGCCAACATCATGAAAAGCTTATCTTTTTTTTTTTTTTTTTTTTTTTTTTTGCCAAAATCCTATAGCTAGAACCTGAGGGCAATATTTTTTTCTCTTGGAGCCTCTGTAGGACTCTTTAAAAGCAATAATCACCTAATGCATGGTATTTTATGATGAAGATATGAACTATTACCTATTACTGTATAGCAGTTTAAAAATCAGGTATGTTTTACTTCACCTATAGTGATAAACAGAAAAAATACTAATATTACAAACATCAGGGAACATGCCAATGTAGTGTTAGAGTAACAAAAAGAAATCTCCTGTCTTTCCTCTCTTGTTATGCACTGCCTGCCTCTTAGTGAGTAGAACTTGATTAGGACGTAGGCTAGAGATGCTGGGCTCAGCTACCCCGACCCAGACAGACCCGTGTTAAAGGCTCGAGTACATGAAATGTACTTTGCCTGCCAGTATCTGACCAGAAGAGGTCTAAATTTGAATTAAGCTTTTCACAACCTTACTGGGCATAAATGACATGTTTTTTCCAGAGTTGATCCATTCTGGAAGAATGGTTCCACTCGTGTAAGTTTAGTACTAAAGGTCTGAGTTCCTCAAACACCATGTTAATGCATTGAGAATGGAATTTCTGATACTCAGCCAACTAATGGAGCAAGCAATCAATAAGATATCTGGTAATAATCTCAAGACACCAATTTTAGTGTTGTCTAATGCTAACGAGCACAAAATTAATGTTTGCATGGGGAATTTGTCCTGCACTGCCCCTTGCTAAACCCTCAAGCAGATTTTTAGACTGATTATGTAGTTCTGATATTGGTTTTAAATTTTTGCCAACATACAAAACCATTTCCTGTCTGCATTCCATTGCCACAAGGTAGGTCTTAAATGGTAAATGTATATATTAAGTATTTCTCTTATGCATATACTAAACTTCTGACATGTTGCTGAAATACAGTGAGAGACGATGTCAGAGAAAAAGCTTTGAATAGGAATTTTATGTAATTTTCAGGAAAAATATTAATTTGGCGCAAATAGCAATTGATCACTGAGTAATTCAAATCCAACAACTGATTTCTAGCCTCATTAATGTCAACTGAGTCATAATAGAATGTTGTTATTTTTGGCTGTTTCCATGGCAATGTTTTACTTTCTCATAAACAATTCCTTTAGAGCCAATAGGAGCTTGTATGTTGGACATAATTTGAAACTGAAATTAAGATGTACTACCAGAGATGCACAGTAAATTTTGCAGAGTTGAATTGATTTTGCCATGAGTACATATGATCCGGCTCAAAATGTTCATTCAATTCTATCACAGTATTAAATTAAGTGGATCATCTCTAACTGTTGTTTTCACACTAGTTGAAGTAGGACCACTGCAGAGTCACTTTAACTCTACAAAATTTACCGTGTGCAGTGTAAAGCCCCGGTCACACGGCACACTGAAGCCAAAACAAAAGAAGAAACCTGGACTTCTGTCGTATACTGTGTTTAATTTCTCATTTGGTACTTGCGTTGTGCATTCAGCAATGACACTGGAGATTTTTAAAACGACAAAGTTGGACTGATGTGAGCTTTAATACAATGCATTATTCACCCAGTCTCACGGTGCACTTCCAAACCATAAAGTATGCATTGTTAAACCACAGAGAAAGTGTGCACTTTAATCCGATGGTCTGATTGCAGCTTAACTGTTACAGTACCATAGACAGTCTCAGGCAGCCTGTTATTCAAGGTCAGGTTCAGATTGATCCCTCCTGAACCAACCACAGACTCACTGTACGAGTGAAATACTTACACGTTAATCAACACTAAAACACGGTTTAAACTTTGATCTAGTCGGATAATACCAGCATTGCTGAACCCAGTTCTTGACAGCTCAGAAACTAATTTTTAGATATATGGGGTTGAAGAATCCAAACATATGACTTCCTCTTAGTGGATTATGCCCATTTTCACATTATTTTCCACATATATACGCACAATAGTTGTAGATGAGCTGATGGTGGACACCTGGAGAGCATTTACAGTCTCCTGCTAAACCCTTCTACAGTGAAGCTTTTCACATATTAAATATTTAATATTCAGGTGTGAATTTCTGCCAAAGGAGTTTTGAATGGAGTGTTTCCCCCGATACAGAATTAGTCAGTTAGTGATAAGTTTAACTGATAAACAATATTTAGCACCACAGGATAAGAAGCAAAGGGGACTCTGAAACATAAACCATGTAATAAGACCTGGATGAATTCAAGTTCTATAAAAATTGCGCTACAATTCAGTGGTGGGCACAGCTAACTTAAAAGTTAGCTTCGATAATTGCTAATCTGCTAACTGAAAAGTTAACTGTAACAACATTAAACAAATAAAACCACCAAAATATTACGAAGCTGAATTATGAGATGAAGCTATGAGATGAACCTACAAAAAGAAGAAGAAGAAGAAGAAGAAAAAGAAAATAGCTAACTGCTAGCTTTTATTATGAACTTAGTTTTGGTTTGTTTTTTTGGCTCTTAAAGACTGAAAAATACACCTAAACAGCTGAAATGTTCATAGTATAAAACACATTCCCAAAACAGATTAGCATGCCAAGATCAGATGATCAAGATGTACATAAATAAGTCAACAAACAAATGAAATGAAGCAGTAGTTTCCCTTCAACATAGAGTTTATTCATGGTATAGAAAATATTAAAATAATAAGAAACACTAAGAAATAAAAATTCACATGGAAATTTTTTTTTAATAATCTTAATTAATTTACTCTGGCTTGATCACCTGTTCATCTTCTTGAGGTGATGCTTGTTGCCTTCACACAATGTGTCAATTTTGCTTATTATACATGTTGTTTTAGGGTTTACAAATATTTTAGGCCTTTAAAATTTAGTCCAAAAATATAAAGTTAGCAGATTTAAAGTTAACAAGAACTAAATTTAATGGAAGCTAATTTGCTAATGGTTTTCAAAGTTAGCTAAAAAGCTAATCTGTGAATGAAAAATTTAGCTTCACTAACTAGCTGTTAGCTGATTATTTTAACCGTGCCTGCCACTGTTGCAATTCATTAAAAATTTACCACAGTTTCTTATAATCAGTCTGCAAGTCATATTTCCTTCCTCAGTGGAGTTCAAACTCATTAATATGACACCTTTTTCTTTTGACTTTTTTCTGTATTGTTAAGCCTTGGCCAGTCATTAACAAGTACATATTAAGTAGGTAAAAGTTGTAAATCTGGTGCTGAAAAATAGCTTCAAAACAAAACAAAACAAACAAACAAACAAAAAAATCAACATTCAAAGCACAAGTATGGCAAAAAAGCATATTCTACTTAATTCTCTATATGCAAATAACAAAAAGCATTGCGTTCACATTTCTCAACACGGCTGTTATCAGAGAGACAGATTTAAAAATACGGTATTACTTCATTGACACATTCTGATCATTTAATCCTGATCACCTTTAATAAGCATGGCAGCAGAAATGCATTGGTAATCAGATACACACAGTGCAACAGTTCTAACTTTGATACATAACCCGCAACAAATCAAAACTTGGTTACGACTTTTGGCTGAAGCGGTTGTGGCGCATTTGTTTCGGGGTTTGGTTTTAAGGTGGAAAGGCTTTAGCGGTCTGTCTCTGGGTGAGCTCCAGATCTGTTCTCTCTGAGCACTTCATCATCTCCACCTTAAACAAAGTAGCACAACAAAACTAACTAGAATTCAGGTAGTGAAGAATTGAACCTTGTACTAGCTTGACCTCTCTTTTTCTTTTTGTATTTCCAAGTTAACGAACGATGATATCCTAATTAATCGTTTATTGCAAGAGGGTTTGTAAGGAATCCTTTGGACTGAGCTGTTTTTACTGCTGTATAGTGAATATCTGACACACTTATCTCGGGAGGTTTGGCTCTCTGCTGCAGAGAAACCTCCTCCTGGGTTTTTTTGAGCCAGTATTCAGACAATGTAAGCACAATGAACACAAAGCATTTTGTGGCACTTCATAATAAAGAATAATCTCAACCAATGAACAAACTTTGTTGCAGTTCTGTGTTTTGTTCCAGTGCATAATGAAGGTTTTTGTCTGGTATGGTAATCGCACTTTACAGAAAACAATTACAAAAAGTGCAAATCTAGTCACTCTGCTGCATTTAAGTGATGAATAATGCAACATTTCATCAATTTAAACTTTTGACAATTGAATTCTTTTCACCACAAGTGTTTCTTAAAGCTGCTCTTGTTAATAATGTACATTTGCAGTTATGACAGAGGAGGGCTAAAGTCTTTAAGAGTCATTCCAGTCTTTACCAGCCATCATTTGAATTTGCTTTATCAATATTGAATGTTTAAATAGGGACCAGACAAACACAAGACCACAGTGTGCTCATTAGCACTCTTTACGCAAAGCAGTTATCCGGTGGTAATGGATTTCTCGAGTGGCGGATTGTTAGTGCCATATTTTGTCTGGTAGAGTCCCATGACAGCATCATCCTGCTCAGTGAGCAATACCAGCTACCAGCATGTCACACATTTATGCAACTGAGTAACCAGTCAAAGTAATTTATGAATTTGATTTGGAATTTACAAATACCTGGTTTTGAAGGTTTTCTCCTGTGATGTGAGGATTTTTCCATTTATGTTCACATCTGAACATTTATTTAATGATTACAGGTTATCTGATGAACTCTCAGACCTTTACTGCCACAGCTTGTGCAAACATTAAAGCATCTTTGATGATAATGAGCTGCTAAATACCTGATATTTGTAAATGAATATAAAGGAGTGAAATGTGTGACAACTTTAAGCAAATAATGAAAGTAAAACTTTGCAATAAGTGTACATTAATTTACAATAGCTAATTCAGTAATAAGCATTAACTAACAGTTAATAAAGAGTTTAAAAATGTCTGTAATTATTTATTTACCCTAATCAGTAAACCTGGGGTGAACTCCAGGTGTATATATTGATGTATTTCCTGAGTGACTATACTTATTCACCAAGTGTCACCAGTGCTGTTATCTCCAATTTCACATTTTTTTTGGTTAATGTTATTTAACATTTTCATTTTATATGAACAAAAAGTCGCACTTGCACACAACCCACCACCCCAACCCTACTAGATATACCCCCCCCAAAAAAGGTATAGTCATATTACACATCAGTGCATATACACCAAACAAAATTAAATAGAATACAGTAACTTGAGTCCTTCTTCTCGTGTGGTCTATGAAAGGTCCCCATATCTTCACGTACATATTGCAATTATCCAACAGTTTATAATGCATCCAGATACAAACATAACACTATACCATTCAACCATTTCCGAAAACATAGAGGTGCTAAGATTTCCATTCTCTTAAAACAGCTCTTTTTGCAATAACTATGCCAAACAAAATTGCTTGTTTGACTGAACGAGAGGAGGACAGTGTCTGATCAATTTCATTAATTTTGATATAGTTTGATTTGATGGTTAGCATGAAGATGGACTCTCTGGTGATGGTGGCAGAGAAGAGAACACTGGACAAACTGCTGGACATTACGGACGATGCCGGTCACCCTCTGCACACCGTCATCAGCAATCAGAGGAGCCCCTTCAGCCACAGACTGCTTCTTCCCAAGTGTAGGTCCAACAGACTGAAAAACTCCTTTGTCCCTCAGCTCATCAGACTGTACAACTCCTCACTCAGGGGGAGGAGTAACAGGAAGACAGGGGATGGGAAGGAGGAGAACAGTAGTAGTCAGTATTGAGCTGTATTTCTGGTATTTATATTTGTATTAACATTTTGCAAATTGTTTTTTACTTCTGCTTTTGATACTCTGTATGCTTCTTACCCTCTATGCTGCTATACAATGCTGCTGGAACCTCAATTTCCCTGGGAGAGTCTCCCAAAGGGATTAATAAAATTCTATCTAATCTAATCTAATATAACCCAATCTACTCTAATCTAAATACTGTGGGTTCCACAATAATTTTTCTCATGGGGTCCACTTGGAATCCAGGTTGACATAATGGTATCTGGTCAGACTCCATACCTAAATTTTGAGTTTTGAGTCAATATTTCATAAGTACTGAACTGTCAGAGCAGTTTTTATTTGGGTTATTTGCATCAGAGCAACTACAGGCAATTGGAGTAAGTATTGAATTTCTGTATTGAAAAAGTTCTGCAAAAAAAGAGAAGAAAAATGATCAAGTTTTCAAAAGGAATTGTGGTTTATCTACCAGATACTCAGAGGCCTTGTTTAAAAAAGGATATCTGCAAGAATGGCATGAATAAAACATGTTACTTCCCCTTCAACGCTTTATTATGTCCCCAAAGGGCAAATAATGTGCAGCCAACAGTTTAGATACATCCGCACTTACATCTGTCAAACTTGAAAACATCTTAAAAACAAATAAAACTCACATTAAATTTAGTCATTAAAAAAAAAAATCATAAAATTTACTGCAAGAAATTCTGGTGGGGTCTGGAAGGACCCCAGGTGTACAGACTAGTAAGTTTAATGATGTGTACTGATGTGGTTTAATGGTGTGCGCTATGCTTCATGCCCTGCAGCAGATAGGTGGTTACTTTGAAGAAGTGGGGAAGGACCAGTTGTCTGCCTGGGTGATTCCCATGAAAGAGCTAAGGTGGCTCCGCCTTGTGGTCGATGCAGCACTTGTGCGTGTTCCCAGACCTGACCTGACTTTAAGTGAATCAACTGCAACAACACTGATACGGATATCAATATTGTCAAAAAAAGGATAAAGCAGATAATACCAAGCTTAAGTTTCACAACTTGTTACTAAGTTTTCTGTTTTTTCTTTCTTACCTACTTACTGTTGTCACAGAAACAGATTTGAATCGTATTTATTATCAAGGTTGGGTAGGATTACTTTGAAGGAATACATGTGGATTACATGTACACTCAACAAAAATATAAACGCAACACTTTTGGTTTTGCTCCCATTTTGTATGAGATGAACTCAAAGATCTAAAACTTTTTCTACATACACAATATCACCATTTCCCTCAAATACTGTTCACAAACCAGTCTAAATCTGTGATAGTGAGCACTTCTCCTTTGCTGAGATAATCCATCTCACCTCACAGGTGTGCCATATCAAGATGCTGATTAGACACCATGATTAATGCACAGGTGTGCCTTAGACTGCCCACAATAAAAGGCCACTCTGAAAGGTGCAGTTTTATCACACAGCACAATGCCACAGATGTCGCAAGATTTGAGGGAGCGTGCAATTGGCATGCTGACAGCAGGAATGTCAACCAGAGCTGTTGCTTGTGTATTGAATGTTCATTTTCTACCATAAGCCGTCTCCAAAGGCGTTTCAGAGAATTTGGCAGTACATCCAACCAGCCTCACAACCGCAAACCACGTGTAACCACACCAGCCCAGGACCTCCACATCCAGCATGTTCACCTCCAAGATCGTCTGAGACCAGCCACTCGGACAGCTGCTGGAACAATCAGTTTGCATAACCAAAGAATTTCTGCACAAACTGTCAGAAACTGTCTCAGGGAAGCTCATCTGCATGCTCGTCGTCCTCATCGGGATCTCGACCTGACTCCAGTTCGTCGTCGTAACCGACTTGAGTGGTCAAATGCTCACATTCGCTGGCGTTTGGCACGTTGGAGAGGTGTTCTCTTCACGGATGATGCGAAGGAGATGTGTTGCACTGCATGAGGCAAATGGTGGTCACACCAGATACTGACTGGTATCCCCCCCCCAATAAAACAAAACTGCACCTTTCAGAGTGGCCTTTTGTTGTGGGCAGTCTAAGGCACACCTGTGCACTAATCATGGTGTCTAATCAGCATCTTGGTATGGCACACCTGTGAGGTGGGATGGATTATCTCAGCAAAGGAGAAGTGCTCACTATCACAGATTTCGTCTGGTTTGTGAACAATATTTGAGGGAAATGGTGATATTGTGTATGTGGAAAAAGTTTTAGATCTTTGAGTTCATCTCATACAAAATGGGAGCAAAACCAAAAGTGTTGCGTTTATATTTTTGTTGAGTATTTGGATTACTTGTAATCTGATTATTTTTGGATTACATTTCAAAGTAATCCTACCCAACCCTGTTTATTATACGATCATAAAAAATTATTTTGCCAAGCTGAGCTGATTGCATCTCAAAAGCACGGCCCTCCTAATGCTTCCATCAAAGCTATAAACTGCTTCTTCTATCTATAAAATATCAACTTCAACAAAGACACAATGCAGCACTCTGCAGCTTTATGAAGTACAGTACATTTCTATACCCTAACCAGAAAATTGGTTTCACAGACGTTGCAAAAAGACAGTGAACGTGACTGCCCACATCTATGAATCTTCTTCCCCCTTCTCTTGCCAAGCTTCTCTCCTTGTAGCTGTCTCTGTCTTTCTCCAATGCACTCTCTCTCCTCTTCTTTCCATCTGTCATTTGCTTCCTCCACAAACCTCTCCTCCTTCCTTCTGCACACGTTCCCCCATCCTTCTTCATCCAGTACCTCTCTCTCCTGGCAAGACAAACCAGGCCATTGGGCCTTTGAGGACCTGAAAGTCATTTAACTCCTGGTAGATAATAAGTCTTAGAATATAACTCCTCTCAGATAATAAGCTTTATCACTTGATTGCTCTGCACGCTCCCTACTGTCTTTAGATTCATGTCCAGGGACCAAGTGAATTGCACTATTTTGTTCCTGGCAAGTCAAATTAACACGCTGTATGTGTGTATTTGTGTGTGTGTGTGTGTGTCAACAGCAACCTATAATAGAGAAAGAGGCATTGCTGATGGTGCGAAATAAAATAAAATAATACACCAAGTGTGAAGCTGACACCGACAGCCAATAGCAGCATTTCAGCAACTTCAGATGTTGTGTGGCTGCCCCATTTTTTCCAAGAAACATTTGCTCGTGTTGAAAAATGATCCCATTGCACAAGTGCCAAACTCTGCAATTCTTTGAATGGCTACATAAGGCTGTCTCAAAGCAAGATAATCCTCATACTCCGCAGAATCTCCTTATATCACTGTTTTACTACATGGGGGTGAAGTTTTATTAGTTGTAGTTTAAATCATAAATTTCCCAAAATTTCCTGTATATTTGTATTATCGTGTCGTAGCATGGCCCAAGCAGAGGGTCACCCGTTTGAGTCTGGTCTGCTTGAGGTTTCTTCCTCAAATCATCAGAGGGAGTTTTTCCTTACCACTGTCGCCTGTGTGCTTGCTTTTGGGGTTGGTAAGGTTAGACTCTACTTGTGTGAAGCGCCTTGAGGCAACTGTGTTGTGATTTGGAGCTATACGAGGTCTGTTCGAAAAGTATCAGACCTTTTTTTTTTTGCAAAAACCATATGGATTTGAATCACGTGTGATTGCATCAGCCAAGCTTGAACCTTTGTGCGCATGCGTGAGTTTTTTCACGCCTGTCGGTTGCGTCATTCGCCTGTGAGCAGGCTTTGTGTGAGCAGTGGTCCACCCCTCTCCTCGGATTTTTATTGCGAATAAATGTCTGAACGATTTGGAGCTTTGCTGCATCAATTTTTCCCAGAAACTGTGAGAGACCTCCAGCTGGACACCATTTGGAAAATTCAGATGGCTTTCAGGGACCATTTTATGGGGATTACACAGATTAAGGAGTGCTCCAGCCGGTTTAAAGACTGCCCACAGCATCTGAGAGCGCGGAGCACTCCGAGCGCCGATCGACAGGCTGACACCCCGCTAAAACAACCAGATCATTTCCAACGTGAAGGCTTTGTTGATCCGGGACGTCGTCTGACTTCCACAAAAAAGGCAGAAGGCGTGGACATCAGCACTTTTTCGGCACATTCCACTGTTACAGGATAATAGTTATAGGTTACAGGTTATAGTCACACGACTAAAAAGCCATAGACAGCCGTCTGAAATTCATCTCAAAGCCGTCCTGTGAGACCAACATGGAGATGGTTTTGTCCCGCGCCATGAACGGCACGGTGGCGCATCCCTCCGCTTCTTATTCCATGAAAAAAACTCCTGTAACAGTGGAATGTGGCGAAACAGTGCTGATGTCCATGCCTTATGCCTTTTTTGTGGAAGTCAGACGACGTCCCGGATCAACAAAGCCTTCACGTTGGAAATGATCTGGTTGTTTCAGCGGGGTGTCAGCCTGTCGATTGGCGCTCGGAGTGCTCCGCGCTCTCAGACACTGTGGGCAGTCTTTAAACCGGCTGGAGCACTCCTTAATCTGTGTAATCCCCATAAAATGGTCCCTGAAAGCCATCTGAATTTTCCGAATGGTGTCCAGGTCTCTCACAGTTTCTGGAAAAAATTGATGCAGCAAAGCTGCAAATCGTTCATACATTTATTCGCAATAAAAATCCGATGAGAGGGGTGGACCACTGCTCACACAAAGCCTGCTCACAGGCGAATGACGCAACCGACAGGCGTGAAAAAACTCACACATGCGCACGAAGGTTCAAGCTTGGCTGATGCTATCACACGTGATTCAAATCCATATGGTTTTTGCAAAAAATAAAAAGGTCTGATACTTTTCTAACAGACCTCGTATAAATGAAATAAATTGAAATTGAATAAATGTATGAATAATTAGGGGTGTGGTTGCTTTGAATGACAGTTAGTGTGCTAGGTTGAGGGCCCTGGGCAGTAGAGTCTTCTAGCAGTGCCTGCTAGCTGCTGTGGACCCAACTGTTTTTGTCCTTTTTTGTGTATTTTATTACAAATATGAGATAATATGGCTTACTGTGCAGTTAGTTGCACTAACAGCCCATCCAAGATGTCTGTGCTCCAGTATTTCCATTGAGTCAAATCTTAGTATAATATAATTTATGTTAGTACTGGTATCATATATTTTGCAGGTATCAGTAGATTGGTGGTGTTAGCTACAGTGATGGTGCCATGTTATAGAGGCAATATGCCAGTTGTACTATTTCATACAAGCACCCAAGCCACTTGTTATAAGACCCACCACCCAGTCCTCAAAAACATGCGCTAATTAATCATCCAAGTTCTTATTAGCCTTAGTTGGGTAACTTTGAGATTTGTCAGGATGTGAGTTTTTGGTCATGCTGTTTGTCTTATTTTTGCTATTTGTCTGGGTTTTTTCCTGCCTGAGTCTATCTGTCCCTATCTCTCTTGTCTGTCTCCTGGTTCTTGGTGGTGGGCGTTTCACACTCTCTGGCCACACCCTCATTCTAGTGCTTTCTATGCTCACCTGTTCCTAATTTGCAGATCATCACCTGGGTGTATTTATCTGTTTGCTCTGTTCCCTCGCCAGACTGCTGCACCTTGTGCCTTCTCTCCAGCTCTGTTGCTTGTGTTTCCTCGTCCTGCTTGCCTCTATGTGTGTATGACCACCTGCCTGTTTATCCGACTACACCTAAGCCTGATGTTAGTTGCACTTTTGCTATTGTTGGACTGCCTTCTTGTGTACCGGACCCTGTTTGCTGTTTCAGTAAACTGTTTTTATATACAGAGCTACCTGTCTAAGTCCTGCATTTGTGTCCAGCCATTTCTGACTACCAAGCTTGATAGATGTGAATGTTCGGGCTTCATTTGTCTGTCCCAGGTCACCGTGGTCTTTTCTGTGTTCCGCCTCTTTACTCATTTATGGGCAGTGGTGTCAAAAGTACACACATTTGTTACTTAAGTAGAAGTATAGATACTGCAGTTTAAAAACACTCTGGTAAAAGTTGAAGTATCAACTTGACCTCTTTACTCAAGTAAAAGTGAAAAAGTATGTGGTCCAAAACCTACTTAAAGTATAAAAGTATAAAGTAACCTTTTAAAAAAAAAAAAGGTAGATGCCACTATATGAATTGAAAGCTTAATTTAAAAACTGATTCGTTCTACATGTGGCCCAAGACCCAAAACCCAAAATTACACCACCTGCACAAAAATGTTTCAATTCTAGAAGCTCTGAAATGCAATCTGGGACTATTCCAGACAATAAACTGCAGTGAGTGCAGCATCCATTTAGTGAAGGGGGGAAAAAAAACAACAACAAAAAAACACAACTTTCCTTATTCAAATTCATTCCAGTAGTATTCTGCTCTTACTAGGATGTAGCAGTTTTCTAGTTTGGCAGATAGTTCTGGAGGAAATCACTGAAGAAATTAACACAATGAAAATATGGTTTGACCGAAACAAACTCATTAAATAAGACAGGGATGAAGTGGAGGTATAAGAATCACTAGGTGTTCACAGGAAACACTCATTTATTTATGTATGTATTTATTTACGTATGTTCATTGTTAGTTGCTTTTATATTTTCTGTTGTGTTTCTATTCAGGTTCTTTTTGCCTCTTTCTCTAGAATTGTATATAATAATCATTAGATTATTAATATATAAACAAAAATAAATTTAAGAAATATTACAATTTGAAAACAAATGCACTCGAACGTGATGACAGCTGCAACTGCATAATGCTACGTTTTAACATTGAAAATGCCATAGACATGCTAACGCGTTAGCATCGCTCCCGTTTTTAAGTTATAAAATACATCTATCAACTGTTTCAGAAGACCATAACAGGTCAGTTTAACATAGAAAAGATAAATAATACTCACATAAGTATGCTCTTTAGGGTTTTAGCGGGGGAAAATTAAGCGAAAGAAAGAAAGAATAAACGAAGCAATGGTCGTAGCATTGCTTCAATCTGCGAACTACTGCTTCGATTGGTTCACGGTTCACAGCAAAGCCGTGCTGCAGAAAAGTTGATTACAGGCGCACATGACGTGAAATATATATATATAAACATTAAACTGAAGCCAAAAGTAACGAGTCTGTATGTTTTAAAAATGTAAGGAATAGAAAGTACAGATACTTGTGTGAAAATGTAATGAGTAGAAGTCAGAAGTAGGCAGAAAAATAAGTAATGGAGTAAAGTATAGATACCTAAAAAGTGTACTTAAGTACAGTAACGAAGTATTTGTACTTCGTTACTTGACACCTCTGTTTATGGGTTAGCCTGGAGTTAAGTGGAGCCAGGCACTGCAGATGTAAACAAAGTCACTGAGATACCAACACATACTATTAATACATACCTTGTTTTTGAAGGTTTTGAAGCTGCTGTGCGTCGCTGTACGTTTGGGTAAAGAAGGTAATGTTGCAGGTAAAGTGTCATGGTTAGGTTTCAGCACTTGATTGCATGACGTTGCATCCACCACGACTGCAACTACTTTGAGGCCTAACTGATGACTGTGTCCAGGCAGACCTGGAGTCTATTCTTGGCTCCTTAAAAGTACCCATGTATTCGTTACACCGTTACATTGGTGCGGCCTGGTTGCAAAGTATCCTAGTGACAAAAATGCCTGACTTGAGAAAACAGGTTTGCATGTTTCTCTGTGATTACATCGTTATCACTTGAGACATCAAGTGTCCTCCATAGCAGTGACATCTACGACTATAAGTAACAGGTTTGTCGTCCTGTCCCACAGCAGCCTCTACTCAAGGTTGTTGAAATGGAGCAATATCTCCACATGGTGGACATTTACGATTAATGCAGGTACAATAAAACTTTGCCAAGAGCTCTCGTGTACTAATATTTACAAGGCCAACAAGATTAATATGATAAAGTGAGCCCAGATTTGCCTATGAACAGTTGTAGTTGAGAAAAATGGGAAAGCTGAAATTTACAGCACACTTTGCTCTTGCTCCAACTCTGTCCTCTGGCTCCTCTCATTGCCTTCACCTTATATCTTATATTAGTCAGAGCAGCAATAAGCCCAGCTCCATTGGGTTCTGTGATGTCATCCATTAATACAAGCATCATTATGTGCTGTGTGAACTAAGTTATATCATGCTGTGCTGGGAAAGTGCATATCAATTTATACAATAGTTGAAACTAATATGGCATAACTTTGATCTTTATTAAAGCAACATATTCGTCTATGATGATTTATCTTTATCATGCTGCCTACACATGTAATCTTCACTTCACTGTTAAAGTCTTTACCACATCTTCTCTCATCAAAGTGGAGAAAATGTATTAGACATTTGGTTAATAGACTGCTGTTATAGTAATGAAAATAAATATCCACTGTTTGTTACCCATACAGTATATCAGATGATGGGCCCAATCATCCATCTGGCTCAAAGCAGTACATAGCACAACACAGGCATCAATGTTGGTAGTATCCACCCAGACAAAGTTGTAATTTTTAGGCACGGCACTAACATCTTCAAAATCACAAGATCATGTGGACTTTTTGGTCTTAAAATGAGGTGTGGTCAGGAGCTTTAGACCACTAAAACCTGGTCTAAAGACTGGCACTGTGTATTTATTCATGGAAAGAGGACAATACTCAGATGTGTCTTACATAAGCGGGTTAACAACACAAGTACACATGGCTTGCCTCCACATATTGTTATCACTGTGCCTACACAACCCAGTCTCACATTTTTTCACCCTCCCGTCACGAAATGATTCAAATTTTCATGGCAGGGTTTTTTTTAAACTCACAATTACAAACCCTACTCCTACCCCCAACCCTAACCTTAACCACCCCCGCTGCACTTTTAATTACATGCAACGATCACGGAATGAATTAGAATGAATTAGTGCTCCCATGATGAAAATTTTGTACTTTTCATGACAATATTGCAAACCAATAGATTAATGTATATTTCGTGCTGCTGAATCAGGACAATCTATGACACTGGGTTGGCCTACAATGATATATTGGCAGGAAAAAACAGCTCTTTACCTCTTGCTTGCTATTTCTCTCTCTCTCTCTCTGTCTCTCTCTGGTTGCAAAGTGTCCATGTCAAAAAAATGTCTGATTTCAGAAAACAAGTTTATGTGTTTCTCTGTGATTACATCATTATCACTTGAGACATCAAGTGTCCTCCATAACCAATTATGTAAACATTTGCAACATCTGAGAAGTTCATCCACTTCTGGCAGCTGTACTTCACTAGTACCTACATTGTGGAGGTTCCGGTGCCTCTGACATCATTGCAAATTTACTTATTTTTTGAAGTTTATCAAAATGCAAGAAATAAATAAATAAAATAATATCGATCACATGAGTGAATATTTCAGACCCAGTGATGGAAAGCAATGATAATGTCAAATTGCGGTGAAATAATTGAGTTTTCTCTGAAAATTTGGTGCTAAACTTACTTTTGTGACCAGCCTCTTCAGATTCTTTCTTTATCTACTGCCAGTGGCTGGTGACTTATCACTGCATGCACATCTTCAACTCCCACTCCAAAAACACTGCTGCTGGAGGTGAAGCAGTGTAGGACAGAGCTGTGAATGTTCCCACCATCACAGACTATTTGTAGAGATGGCAGCTGTCATCAGCAGCATCAACAGGCTGGAGACAAATGCGTTCACAACTTTGGCAGGTGGAGGTGTGGAACAGAGAAGACAGACGTGAACTTGTAGATGCTATAATTTTCCTTTAACAAGTAGCTTGCATCCTTTTTATCTCACATATGAGATAATGGTATACATTTGCAGACAGCTACTGCACTGTGCTGGTGGATTTTCACATTTGTTGCATTGATACTTGTTGACAAATAACAACATCCACCCAGGCAATAACATTTTGGAATATGTGTTTTAAGAAAAGCTGCAGCCAGAGATACTTTATGCTCTATAGGAAATGTTAAAAGATGTCAAAACTGCTAGTGCTATATGTGTCACCTTAAAAATAGCACCAACATGCAGCCTGTGTAGCAACAGAGCTGATACAGTCGTGTTGTTTCTGACACGCTCTTACCACTGATGGGTGCTCACATGATGTAAGGTACTGCAATAACATTCACCATGCTATACTATATGTGTATTTGGAAAATATTTCATACCAGTTTTGATACCATTGGGGGAAAATAACAAAAAGTGTATATATAGTTTGTTGGGGATTGTCCCGCTGGCTGATCCCCTCCCGGTAGTTTAATTCGGGGAGCGAACTCTGAAGACTCAAAGACTGACAGGAAACGGACTTCAAATTCAGATGTCGTATTAAAGATGATGACTGAGTTGCTACGACAGCTTGTAATCCGCCCTCACACAACGATCTACCTTCCGCCTGCACTTGACCCGCACCCAGATGGGCGGGCCGTTGCCCTGCGTGTAGATCAGTAGAGCTATGTGGTTGAAAAGTGTTGCGTTTAATATTTATTTGCGGGTGACCTGCTCACGTTGTTTATCTGAAACGGTATGTGTAAAAGCAAAACTGTGTTCTGTCTGTGTGGTGTGATAAGCAAAGAACAGTATGCATCATGGCATCCGTTACCCTAGAGGAGGTATGAAGTTATTTGCTGTATCTATGCCGTGTATTTGTGTGGTCCTTACGTTCCCGGTCTTGTAGTCTTGTTGTCGGTGAGGTTGCTCCTGTGAATATGTCTCCCCTATCAAGTCCTCCTTGCTTGTATCCTCCGTGATCATCAGTTTGTCTATGTATTTCTTAGGTTTGTCATATTTGGCTCCTATTCTCACTCCTTTCCTTTCTGAGTTCAGTGTACGTATGTTCTCTACTTCTTAGGTTTTGGGTTTTGCACAGGTTGTTATTGACGTTTTTGATCACTTATTGGGTTGCCTTGTTGTGACATTGTTGTTTTGCATTTTGTGTGTATTTTAGCTATGTATCATTGTTATGGTTTATGCTTTAGTTACTCGTGGATGTTTCCGTTTGCTGCCCCCTTGTGTTTCGTTTATTTGCACCGGTTCCTGTCTGCCTCATTATTGCACCTGTGGATAATTAGTCTGGTTATTTAAGCCACTTCGTCTTTCCTTTGCTGGTTGACTGTCTTTGTTGCCTGCCGTCCTGTCTAATTCCACCTTGTCATCCAGTTTGTAAGTGTTGAACCCTGCAGTGTTTTTTGTCAGTTATTTTTGGTTATTCCCTTGGTTGGTCTCATTGTAGTAGTTTGGAGTTATTGTCATGTTGGCTCGCCCTTTTCACCATTGTTATACCACTGCCACCTCGGAATGATTAAAGCACCTCATATTTTTAACTCAACCTTTTGTGTCTCTGCTGTCCTACATCTGGGGTCCTATTTAACTCAGTATAACAAAAATCTTAACACTTGCACAGTTCATGATAGAATGCTGTGCACTGGCTGCTGTATGAGTGGCTTTATACTGCTTTGAAGGTTGGTGTTCTGAAATTACAAAGAGTTAGGCAGCAACCTATTTCTACTGAGCTTCATTAGGTGGTTGCAGTCTCCTGAGCTGTACATAGCCAATCAAAGAATTTAAGGGGGTTCTCATTAAATTGCTGTTTCTTTGGACTGTACAATAATGTAATCAACTGTTCTTAGTGGGTCCCCTTCCACATTTTGGCCCTAGGCAGTTGCCTATGTAGCAGCTTGCTCTGTGTTGTGTTTTTGACTCCTCCCATTCACTCCCCCCAGGATGCAAAGTCACAATCGACAGCATGGGAGGCAGACGCTCTGGCCAGGCAGCTACAACCTGGGCTGGCCTGAGTGGCCAGAGAATCCTTTGGCTGTTGGGGGAGTGAGGCCTATTGGGCACCGCAGTCTTGTTTGAGGGCAGGCGGTAAAGGGGTAAAATATGATGCATATGACATAATTTCTCTACTTCAGGGGACAGAAACACGGCACTTTATCTGAGTTTGTGGGCAAATTACATGGAAACAAAGTGAAAATGCAAAGAAAAAGTGTTGATGTGGTGGAAAGTGGACAGGTGTTCAAACATGTTGAGGCGGTTGTGCATGCGAGAGAACGGAGCTTCTCTGGTTAGCTGTGTAGGCTAACACTTTCCGCCATGACCTCTCCCATTTGCCTTGTCTTCCCTTCTCCACTGGGAACAAAAAAAAAACCCTGCAGTTTTCGCGACTGCTTTGGTGATTGAAGCCAAAACCAAAACAGTACACCATTTTCCTGTTAGAATTGACATTGTTTAAGGGAAGAGACTAATCCCCGGGCGGAGTGTGGGAGTGTCAGCACAAACCATTCGGAGGATGGGGGTTTCAGTGGAAACCATTTTAAACTGGCACGTCTTAAACCGGCGGTTCCGCTAGGTGACAGCAAGTATGCTTTTAAGTTTACCGAGCCGGGCTGAATGGTTTGTGCTGAAACTCCCACACTCCGCTCGGGGTTTCTCTGCCATGTTCATGCTGGCTGTCCCCAGATGTGGTCAAATCCCACGATATCATGTCGGGGTTCAAACGAGACTGCACTGCCCTATTGTCTTTGTGCATCTAGAGTTATGTAAGGAGGCCATCTGATTGAAAAAAAAGAACAAAAACATGCCATATCAACGTATGGAACATACAGGTGACCTGAAGCAAATGGAAAGAGCCAAAAAAAAATTACTATCAAAGAAAGAAAACAGATTTTGATCACCACAACAATTTGATCAATTGTTTTCTGACTGAGCTTTTCCAAAAACTTTCATTACACTTTGAAAATAAAATAAAGTGACAAGAACATTTCAAGCGAGATGTAACTTAAACACCACACATATGTTGGGAGAGAAAGAACTGTCTGCTTTGTGTTGTGTGGGCCGCTGAAGAGGAGGTACTGCTGGCCCACCACCACCAGTCGGCGCCCTGCTTGGAGTGCGGGCTTCAAGCATGAGAGGGCGCCGAGACAGAGAGTGACAGCTGTCACTCATTTAAACCAGCTGTCACCAATCACCAACATCCCTACAAAAGCCGGATTACTACTCCACCTCCTCGCCAAGAAATCAACTACCGTCGAAGGTAATTCTCTGCTGTGATTAAGTGTTAACTAATTGTTCTGTGTGCAGCCGTATTCCTGAGGATTCAGTGTTTTTGGATTGGCGTGCAGTGAGAGTCTGCGACGTCTTCGCCTCTCACTCCATCCAAGGAGCCACTGTCAGGAGCTGCACGGGTGACTTTGTATCGGAGGTGGAGGTTTTCCCTCCTCGAAGATCTGTAGGTGAAGGATTACTGGGTGTGTGGGTACACACTCAACATTAACTGTTTTTCATCTTCTGCCAGCAGTACCAGGGTCTGCAACAGAAGACGGTGACCACCTGGGGACTCAGGACTTGGCGGCTCCGGTGTTCTTCAGGCCGTTGGTGGTGGAAGCTGTGTGGGTCCCGGCTCTCCGATCGCCAGAGGTCTCCTATCTTCGAGCCTGCCCGCACGTCACCTTGTGTTTAATTGGCATTATCTTTGTCTGTATCCAGTTGTGCATTTCACAACATTAAATTGTTACTCTTTGTCTTGTCCATTGTCCGTTCATTTGCGCCCCCTGTTGCGGGTCCGTGTTACGACACCTTCCCAACACTTTGCCTACATTCAAAGAAAATCATTTCTGCAGGGTTGTGTGGGCTTCCAACTATGTTACTTGAGTTTGAATAACATCTTCTATTCAATTTCATTTGTTCATTTAATTATTTATGCACATCTTGATCATCTTTTTTTTGGCATGCTAAACCTTTTTGTGAACCTCCATGTTTATTGTTCACCATATTAATATTTAATCTCTTTAGGTTGTTTTTCAGGGTTTTAGACCCAAAAAAAACCCCAAACCAAACCAAAATTCATGTAATAAAAATCAGCAGTTAGTAGCTGCTCCAGCTAAACGTTTTAGCCAGTTTATCGGTTTAGCTTCATCACAGTTAACACTTCAGTTAGCGTATTAGCAGTTATTGAAGCTAATGTTTAGGTTAGCGGTGCCCACCACGGGAAAATGCCAGACGTCACACTGTTTTTTTCTGACAGCAGTCAAACACACTAAAACTACTGCATCAGGAAAAATCCAGACAACAGTCCAAACAAAGTGATAACTGTTGTGTCATTTGTAATTCCTAATTTGATACTTCTGCAGCGCACTGCAGGCAGCAGATTTGACGTGTCAGCAGCAGCCGTCCCTGCGCCCACAGTGACAGGAGATGCTGATATCTTTTATTTATTGTTTAGTGGCCTTCATTCAGGTACAGAAACACATAAACAGAAAATCAATTGTCTGTGATGCTCCAATTTCAGACTCTGTTCTGAGCAAATGAATCAAGGTCGATTGTGCACACAAGCACGCTGTGAATCAAGTGGTGCTTAAACAAAAGGAATCAGAGTCTACAAAGCCCTCTCCTCAGTTCCTCACGTTGTGTCAAAAGCAAGTGCTTCCCAAACTGGAGGGTGGGTTCATCCAGGGAGGCGCAAAGCAAGCAAGATGTCAAAATTGTTCACAAGTGAATGTGTATCATAATTACAATCTATATTATAATAGCCAAGTGGCCACTGTATCAAACTTGGTGGTTAGAGATGTCTGGACAAATGCAGGACTCAACAATGCAGCTCTGGTTTTTAAGATTGTTTACTGAGTGACTCAGCAGGGTCCGGTACACAAAAAGGCAGTCCAATAACAGCAAACAAATCAGAAACATATGACAATAAGGTGTGGTCGAAAAAACAGGCAGGTGGTCAAAAAACACAACGTGGTAAGCAGGACTAGAAAAACACAGGAACAGAGCTGGAAACAAAGGCACGAGGCGCATCGATCTGGCGGGGAACTAGTACAACCAATGAAGCTTATATACACCGTGGTGATGAGCTACAGATTAGAAACAGGTGTGTGGAAAACTAGGGTGTGGTCCAAACAGTGTGCACTGTTCACCACTAAGCACAAAGAGAGACAGACAAAAGAGGGAAAGACAAAGCCCAAGCAGCAAAACCCAGCAAGAGAAATCACACACTGAAAAACAACCAAACTGTTGTGTGTTGGGGGGCTTGGCTGGACATTGTTTTGTGGTTTTTGTGTTTGTTTTCCTTCCCAGGTGGTTTGGGGCTGATCTCTGGGGAGAATGTGCTGCAGAAGAGTCTCTCACCTCTGTCACGGTGATCTGCTGCACCTGTTGCACTCACGTGCGATTCTCTAATCGGGACGATTTACGACACCTGTGACATTCACGTGCAGTTCTGAGGACTCTCAGCTGGTACCAATGAAGAGATGAAGAGCTGCATTTAAGCCAGCAGTGATCTGGGCTTAGGGGCCGGAGAATACGACCGTGTGGCGATCGTTTGAGGACGCTGAGGGCCGCTCCAGAAGCTGACATTACGCCTGTGAAGGAGGACGAGGGTGAGAGGCAAGCGCTGTCAGCACACGTCAGAGAGTACAGTCTTGGGAAAAGCCACCTGGGGGGTGTCAGCGGAATTCCTGAGTCCAGAACGTTCGGGCTCCGATCCGTTGAGACGCTGGGAGAGCGCACCGCCTCTTCACCCCACCAGACTTATTTATTTTGTATTTTGTGTACCGCACAATGGGAAGAAAATAAATTTGTTTATTTTGGAACTGCTTCTGGTTATTTAGTGGTGGGTTCAGTCAGACGCTGGACCACTCCTCAACCTGCGTCCAGACCTTAACACAAACGTAAGATAAACGGAACAAAACAGAAAAACATGACACAAAAGTCCAAGTTCTGACACTCTGTGTGCATGTATGTGGATGGCTTCGATCACGGAGAAACTGACAGTTGCCTTTTGGTATGCTTATGTATTTTGGGTCAAAGATGAATGCTGCAAAAACTGAAAGTTGATAGAACTAATATTTTTGGAGAAATTAGCGATATCAGTTAACAACAGTGAATAATGGACATTGTGATGCAATGCACCATGAGAGTTTGGGATTTTGGGGTTTTAAATGTTATTGTCGTCCATGCTAGTTTAACAGTGTTGTAAGTGTTTTTGATTTATTGTGGGGTTTTTTGTAATTCAATTGGTTTAGTTAGTTTAGTTACGTGTCATGTTGCCATTACCATGAGTGAAAAGTGAAGTGCTTTTGATGTCTTCCACCTCTGTTTGTGGGTGTGTAAAAGTAAAGGCACCTGCTTGCAGCAGAATGCAGAAAAGACAAAAAGCTCTGCATAAGTGCGTGCCGCTAAAACAGAAAGTTGATAGGACAAATATTTTTGGAGCAACTACGGATATTAGCTAAAAACGCTGAACAATGTGATAATTACATTCTGATCTCACACGCCATTCCAGCAAGGGGTGGTAAATCCTCTATAAAAAGCATGCGTGCATGTGTGATATTATTTAGTAAGTTCAATGTAAGTACATAATATAATTGTAAATACATTAAATACATGGATGACACAAGAAAGTGAAAACACTTATTTCCACTGTGGTCCATTTAAAAATCAAATGACAAAATAGAACTAATAATAATAATAATAAGGCCGGAAATCAGCCTATCAAAGTGCACATAGCATCGTAGCAATATAATAATAAAGGATTATTAACTGAGCATGAGGTCGGTGCGGGAAAATATCAGACGTAGGTGTTGACAGTACGGACCGAGCATTTGCGAGATCCGTGTGAAAACACTAAGGTCTGATATTTCCATACAGGCCAAGCAAGTGAGGTTTTATTTATATATATATATATATGAGGTCTGTGATGAAAAAAGCGGTCCTTTTTATTTTTTAAAAAAATAAATGGATTTGATTCATATGTTGTTACGTCAGACATGCTTGAACCCTCGTGCGCATGCGTGAGTTTTTTCACGCGTGTCGGTGACGTCATTCGCCTGTGGGCAGGCCTTGAGTGAGGAGTGCTCCACCCCGCCCGTCGGAATCTCTTTGTCTGAATAGCCGCTGTGGACGGCGCGCGTTGCTTTATCAACATTTTTTCTGGACCTGTGAGGGATATCCAAGTGGACACTATTGGAGAAATTAAGCTGGTTTTCGGACTTCCCACGCAGCTTTTTCAGGCGCCGTCGTCAGCCTGTTTCGACCTGAAAACATTCTAATTTAAGGCTTAATTCACCCAGGACGTCGTGAGAGAACAGAGAAGATTCAGAAGAGGCCGGCATGAGGACTTTATGCGACATTCCACTGTTTAAGGACATTTTGTAATGAAAGACGTGCGCGCAAATTCGCCGAGTCGTTTCCGTGACGACTCGGCAAATCTGTGTGCGCCGCGACAGGAAAAACACCTCCGTGTTGAAAACCATTTGTAAAATTCAGGTGGCTTTTGATGGCTTTCAACAAGTGAGTAACTGAGAAATTGTTTAACAGCTTGGGCATGTTCCAACTTGGCCGTTAAGATTTCCAACGGAGGTGTTTTTCCTGCCGCGACCCCCCGCGGTCGGGTCCAGCCCGACATGCGACTCTGCCCGCACGTTCTTTCATTACAAAATGACCGTTAACAATGGAATGTCCGAATAAACTCCTCATGCCGACTTCTTCTGAAAGTTCTCTGTTCTCTGACGACTTCCTGGGTCAACAGAGCCTGAAATGTGGAAGTTTTCAACTTGAAACGGTGAGACGCTGCCGCCTCGAAGCGCAGATCGCCGTCAGGCACCGTGGGCCGTCCTTAAAGCGACACTACCAGACCAAAATCTCTAATCAGCCGTTAAAATTTTTACCGAAAACCAGCTGAATTTATTGAATGGTGTCCACTCAGTTGTACCTTACAGTTTTGAAAAAATTTTGATCAAACAAAGCAGCAGTCTCTGAGCCATTCCTAAACAATGAAAAAATCGACGAGAGGGTGGGCGACTCCTCACTCAAAAACTGCCCACAGGCGAATGACGTAACCGACAGGCGTGAAAAAACTCTCACATGCCCACGAGGGTTCAAGCATGTCTGATGTAATCACACGTGATTCAAATCCATATGGTTTTTGAAAAAAATAATAAGGTCCGTTACTTTTATCACAGGCCTCGTATATATATATATACACTCAACAAAAATATAAACGCAACACTTTTGGTTTTGCTCCCATTTTGTATGAGATGAACTCAAAGATCTAAAACTTTTTCCACATATACAATATCACCATTTCTCTCAAATATTGTTCACAAACCAGTCTAAATCTGTGATAGTGAGCACTTCTCCTTTGCTGAGATAATCCATCCCACCTCACAGGTGTGCCATACAAAGATGCTGATTAGACACCATGATTAGTGCACAGGTGTGCCTTAGACTGCCCACAATAAAAGGCCACTCTGAAAGGTGCAGTTTTATCACGCAGCACAATGCCACAGATGTCGCAAGATTTGAGGGAGCGTGCAATTGGCATGCTGACAGCAGGAATGTCAACCAGAGCTGTTGCTCGTGTATTGAATGTTCATTTCTCTACCATAAGCCGTCTCCAAAGGCGTTTCAGAGAATTTGGCAGTACATCCAACCAGCCTCACAACCGCAGACCACGTGTAACCACACCAGCCCAGGACCTCCACATCCAGCATGTTCACCTCCAAGATCGTCTGAGACCAGCCACTCGGACAGCTGCTGAAATAATCGGTTTGCATAACCAAAGCATTTCTGCACAAACTGTCAGAAACTGTCTCAGGGAAGCTCATCTGCATGCTCGTCGTCCTCATCTGGGTCTCGACCTGACTCCAGTTCGTCGTTGTAACCGATTTGAGTGGGCAAATGCTCACATTCGCTGCCGTTTGGCACGTTGGAGAGGTGTTCTCTTCACGGATGATGCGAAGGAGATGTGTTGCACTGCATGAGGCAAATGGTGGTCACACCAGATACTGACTGGTTTCCCCCCCCCCCCCCCCAGTAAAACAAAACTGCACCTTTCAGAGTGGCCTTTTATTGTGGGCAGTCTAAGGCACACCTGTGCACTAATCATGGTGTCTAATCAGCATCTTGATATGGCACACCTGTGAGGTGGGATGGATTATCTCAGCAAAGGGGAAGTGCTCACTATCACAGATTTAGACTGGTTTGTGAACAATATTTGAGGGAAATGGTGATATTGTGTATGTGGAAAAAGTTTTAGATCTTTGAGTTAATCTCATGCAAAATGGGAGCAAAACCAAAAGTGTTGCGTTTATATTTTTGTTGAGTATATATATATATATATATATACTCAACAATATATATATATATATATATATATATATATATATATATATATAAACATGCAAACCTAAGGCATCGCCTGAATATGAAAGCTGCTGACAGTTTTGGGCTCGTAGTCAGACCTCTTCGCTTCACCTCCATGAAGAACTTGCTAACACATGGTCCGATCATTAGCTGGTAAGCTTTCAATCTGTGTATTTTTTCCAGTGCTGTTCAGATATTTATGGGGTATGTTCATGTCCAACTTGGTTTTTCTAATCATGTTTTTAGCTTTCTGGTTTGTAACGAATGTGATATGCATTCCAGACTGATTGTCATAGTAACCGGTCTGATATTTTTCCATATCAGACCAAAAATCAACCAATCATAGCGTGCATAGCATCGTAGCCATATAATAATAGTCTGTATATGATAACAAGAACCTAAACAATTTATAAATACATTAAGACAGTAAATTAACTTTAAAAAATTACATAATGAACAGGAAAGAAAATCCATTCAGTATCCACTATCTATATGGCTGTATGGCTGTCTTGATTGCTTCCCTCACTCAATTTCTTCTTGCAAAATACCTCCAGACATTTATCATACAGTACCATACTGCTTACATTTCTCAGTAATTGATGCAAATGAAGTCCAAGACAGGGTCAGTGACTTTGTTTTGAGATGTTAATCTCTTGACTTGTCCAAAGAAAGTTGGCTGTAAAAGTGATGATTTGGCACTATGCATATACACATCTGTAATGCCCATGTGGGTAACGTGACCTTTCTGGTAATATCCTTGAATTAAAACTAACAATCAACACTACAAGCACATATTGATTGTTGTTGTTACATTTTAACACCATTGTGTTGGTATTCATGTGCCATAGTCTAAATACTTATACACCTGACTACACAATATAGGCATGCAGAAAATAATGAAAATCCCTATTATTCTTTACACTTCATACAGAGTGTAAAGAAAGTGCTGGTTAAGTGTTAACACTGCAGCAAGTACATATGATCCCATAGTGTTAAATCAACTCTACCATTGTGTAACTTACCTCTATTAGTGTTGATAAACTTGAATGAATAGTTTGTTAGAGTTGATTTAACACTTTCTGCAGTGTTAATACTGTAAAATGTATTACATATGACGTTTTCAGATGCATAATTAATAATTTCCATCATTTTCTGCATGCCTATACTGTACATTCAGATACTTAAGGGTTTGAACAGTTACACTATATATGCTATGCTATGACACTATATACGAGGTCTGTTAGAAAACTATCCGACCTTTTTATTTTTTTCAAAAACCTGATGGATTTGAATCACGTGTGCTTGCATGAGCCAACCTTGAACCTTCGTGCGCATGCGTGATTTTTTTCACGCCTGTTGGTTGCGTCATTTGCTTGTAAGCAGCCTTTGTGTGAGGATGGGTGGACTCTCTCATCGTTTTTTTCTTTGCAAGGAAATGGCGGAACGACTGGAGCAGCGCGACTGCATCAAATTTTGCCAGAAACTGGGTGACAGCCAGGTGGAAACCATTCGGATTATTCAGACGGCTTTCGGTGACGATCCTCTGGGCATCACACAGATTAAGGAGCGGTACAACCGGTTTAAAGACGGCCGCACAACGGTGGAGAGCGCGCCATGCTCCGGTCGGCCATCAACACGCTGAAATGACTGGCTCATTTCCAAAGTGAATGCTGTGATGATGTGGGACCGTCATGTGATTATCCGAGAAATTGCGGAAGAGGTGGACATCAGCACTTTTTTGGCACATTCCACTGTGAAAGAATATTTGGCCATGAAAAGAGTGGCGGTGAAATTCATGACATGTCCAGCTTGTCCACAATTTCTCGGATAGTCACAGGACTGAAAAGCCACCGTAAGCCATCTGAATCTTCCGAATGGTTGGCGAGCTGGGCATGTTACAACATTTAAAGTATCGGATCGGGACTCGGTATCGGCTGATACTCAAAATCAGATGACTCGGAATCGGATCGGGGCCAAAAAATCCTGATGGGACATCCCTAGTGTTAATATAGCACTGCAAAATTTATTACATATGAAGTTTTGAGAGACAATGAATCATTTTCATAGATTTCCTGCATGTCTATACTGTAGAGTCAGGTTCATAAATATTTGGACAGTGCCACAATTACAGTTGATTTAATATGGTTTTGAATGGGACCATATGCATCCTTTCCAGTGTTAATTTAACACTGCACAATTTACTGTGTAGGCATCTTTATTTGACTTGGGCACTAGATGAGAGCACCAGCCTGCCTCTGAGCTCTGTAAACAAATACTCCCTCAGAGGGAGGGGGGAAGGAGAGAGTGAGAGAGAGGAAAGAAAGAACAAAGTTGGGGGGGGGGGAGGAAGTAAAGCAGAGAGAGGAAAAAGAGATGAGGCACTTAGGGAGCGGAGGAAAAACAGAGTGAGTGGGCATCAGAGAGAGGAGGAGAGAATAGGGGGATAGAGGTAGCTTAGGGAGGAGAGGAGGGAGACTTGACCCAGATTGGGAGCGTAACAGCAGCAGCAGCTGAGTGAGTTGGTGAATGTTTAATAGTGCCAACGTGCACACAAACATGCACACATCCGCGACACGCATGAAAACACACACACACACACACACACACACACACACACACACACACACACACACACACACACACACACACACACACACACACACACACACACACACTGTTGACTGAGACTCTTGTTGCTGGAGTTCAGCTCTGGCCTGTTGAATTACTGCATTTATCTACATGTAACCAGACCTAAACGGGTAGACAGACCGCTAACCGGATTTACCAGCCACAGCGAGCACGACTGTGGAAGAAGTCCACTCTCCGCGCCACATGAGCACTTTGCGGTCAATGTGAAAATCCCCTGTCTGGCATCTAAAACATTACATTAAGTATGCCTCTGCCATGCACCAGCACTGCAAGAGCTGGTAAGTTTACTGGAAAATACACACTTCCTCTGCCCATTATACTGCATTAGTGTTGCAGCAGCAGGTGCACCCTCTGCTTTCTCTCATGAGTAAATCAGCTCAACAGGCTTACGGAAACTTGTGTCTGCACAATTTCTCACAGCAGTGACTAAAATGAAGTTTCTAAAGCATAAAATATGGCATGCTGTAAAAATAAAAAGAACTTGTTCACCTCAGTCTGATTTTTTGGGCTCCGCTTTCTCCACATTCTGAAGACAGAAGCTTCTCAACAGACACCCGGAGTGTAAAGCCAGATACCTGATGGAGGAATCTCATTTCCGACAATTTTATCCACAGCCTTATTCTTTCGGTCATTACCAAGTTCTTGACCATACATAGGTGAGAATAGGAGCATAAATGGAGTGGTAAAGTCTCACCTGCTGGCTCAGCTTTTTCTTCACCATGATGGTCCGGGACAGTGTCTGTAAAACATCAGACGCCACAGCAGTCTGTCTATCGACCTCACACTCCAACTTACCCTCACTCAGGAACAAAACCCCAAGATACTCAAACTCCTCCACCTGGGGCAGTAACTCTCCCCTGATCCAGAGGGGACTATCCACCCTTTTCAGACACAAGACCATAGTGTCAGATTTGGAGGTGTGATTCTCATCCCAGTCACTTCACACTCGACCTCAGACCTGCTCAGTGCACATCAGAGGTCACTGCCTGATGAAGCCAATAGAACAACATCATCTGCAAAAAGCAAAGAGATTTAGAAGCTCATTTTATTTATTCATGTATTTTTTTGCAGTCTTTTGCTTTATTAAAAATCTTTTGTTGTTATGCAAGAAATGTTTTCTGTGCAGTACAACGTACATTTTAAAGTATATTTCCAGTACAGCTGTACTGAACTGCTACACACAAATAAGCAGGAACTAAACATGTCTACGTGCAAACTGCTTCTTTCTTTCTTTCTTTCTTTCTTTCTTTCTTTCTTTCATGCCATTTTATTGCTCTCTTTTTCTGTTTGCCTTGTTCCAGAAGTCAGCATTCTTGTTCATGTTTTCAGCTCCACTGAGTCACCCTCTGTATTGCGTGTGTGTGTGTGTGTGTGTGTGTCAGGCTGCTATTTCAGCACTTTACAGCACTATCGATTCATACCAGCCTGCAGGGGAAAACCAGGCCCCTTACAGCTGCACATATACACTTACTGTTCATATATATATATATATATACTGAACAAAATATAAGCGCAACACTTTTGTTTTTGCTCCCATTTTTTATGAGCTGAACTCAAAGATCTAAAACATTTTCTATATACACAAAAGACCTATTTCTCTCAAATACTGTTCACAAATCTGTCTAAATCTGTTAGTGAGCACTTCTCCTTTGCCAAGATAATCAAATCAAATCAAATCAGTTTCATTTATATAGTGCCAAATCACAACAAACAGTTGCCCCAAGACGCTTCATATTGCAAGGCAAAGCCATACAATAATTACAGAAAAACCCCAACTGTCAAAATGACCCCCTGTGAGCAAGCACTTGGCGACAGTGGGAAGGAAAAACTCCCTTTTAACAGGAAGAAACCTCCAGCAGAACCAGGCTCAGGGAGGGGCAGTCTTCTGCTGGGACTGGTTGGGGCTGAGGGAGAGAACCAGGAAAAAGACATGCTGTGGAGGGGAGCAGAGATCAATCACTAATGATTAAATGCAGAGTGGTGCATACAGAGCAAAAAGAGAAAGAAACACTCAGTGCACTCTGAGACAAGACCTTTCTAATTTTAGAGATATTGCGCAAATGCAAAAAAGCAGTCCTACATATTTGTTTAATATGCGCATTGAATGACATATCCTGATCAAAAATGACTCCAAGATTTCTCACAGTATTATTAGAGGTCAGGGTAATGCCATCCAGAGTAAGGATCTGGTTAGACACCATGTTTCAAAGATTTGTGGGGCCAAGTACAATAACTTCAGTTTTATCTGAGTTTAAAAGCAGGAAATTAGAGGTCATCCATGTCTTTATGTCTGTAAGACAATCCTGCAGTTTAGCTAATTGGTGTGTGTCCTCTGGCTTCATGGATAGATAAAGCTGAGTATCATCTGCGTAACAATGAAAATTTAAGCAATGCTGTCTAATAATACTGCCTAAGGGAAGCATGTATAAAGTGAATAAAATTGGTCCTAGCACAGAACCTTGTGGAACTCCATAATTAACCTTAGTCTGTGAAGAAGATTCCCCATTTACATGAACAATTTGTAATCTATTAGATAAATATGATTCAAACCACCGCAGCGCAGTGCCTTTAATACCTATGGCATGCTCTAATCTCTGTAATAAAATTTTATGGTCAACAGTATCAAAAGCAGCACTGAGGTCTAACAGAACAAGCACAGAGATGAGTCCACTGTCTGAGGCCATAAGAAGATCATTTGTAACCTTCACTAATGCTGTTTCTGTACTATGATGAATTCTAAACCCTGACTGAAACTCTTCAAATAGACCATTCCTCTGCAGATGATCAGTTAGCTGTTTTACAACTACCCTTTCAAGAATTTTTGAGAGAAAAGGAAGACTGGAGATTGGCCTATAATTAGCTAAGATAGCTGGGTCAAGTGATGGCTTTTTAAGTAATGGTTTAATTACTGCCACCTTAAAAGCCTGTGGTACATAGCCAACTAATAAAGACAGATTGATCATATTTAAGATCGAAGCATTAATTAATGGTAGGGCTTCCTTGAGCAGCCTGGTAGGAATGGGGTCTAATAGACATGTTGATGGTTTGGAGGAAGTAACTAATGAAAATAACTCAGACAGAACAATCGGAGAGAAAGAGTCTAACCAAATACCGGCATCACTGAAAGCAGCCAAAGAGAACGATATGTCTTTGGGATGGTTATGAGTAATTTTTTCTCTAATAGTTAAAATTTTATTAGCAAAGAAAGTCATGAAGTCATTACTAGTTAAAGTTAAAGGAATACTCGGCTCAATAGAGCTCTGACTCTTTGTCAGCCTGGCTACAGTGCTGAAAAGAAACCTGGGGTTGGTCTTATTTTCTTCAATTAGTGATGAGTAGTAAGATGTCCTAGCTGTACGGAGGGCTTTTTTATAGAGCAACAGACTCTTTTTCCAGGCTAAGTGAAGATCTTCTAAATTAGTGAGATGCCATTTCCTCTCCAACTTACGGGTTATCTGCTTTAAGCTGCGGGTTTGTGAGTTATACCACGGAGCCAGGCACTTCTGATTTAAGGCTCTCTTAAATCTAATCCATCCCACCTCATAGGTGTGGCATATCAAGACGCTGATTAGACAGCATGACTGTTGCACAGGTATGCCTTAGGCTGGCCACAATCAAAAGGCCACTCTGAAGTGTGTAAGACATCTTGTCATTGTCTTAGGTCAGACGTTCTCATTCAGTCGGTACCCAAGGATGCTTGAAAGAATTTGAGTAGCCAAGGACATCTAGTCATTGCCTTGTATCCGAGTCTTACAAATATGCAGTAAGACAGGAAGTACTTGGATCTTCATTGTCCTGCAAAGACATTGGCATCACCAAACACATCTGCACAGCAACCTCATGACTCCATCAGCCCGATACAATGTGGACATTTTAATATGAACATGGACAGAAGCATGTGCAGTCAGAAAAATCATCTGATTTTTCTCCTTCTGTAAATCTTGTTTCTAATTATGTTTGTTCAAGATCTGCATGCTACAGTCAAAAATACCAAAAATAACACGGCCTCTGTGTACATTCTTTCACTTTCTTCTACTTATCCATACTCAAGTTGTGATGGCAACAGACTGATCAGCTCATCCCATTTGTCATCCGTATGCTTGGCCAAGTAATTTAACTGTTCTGGAGGGATCCTGAGGTGTTCTCAAGCCAGCTGGGAGATGTGTTTGAACATGGTAAATGATGAGGAAGATGGAAGGTTTACTGTGTTTTGTCATGAGTTTCAATCAACTGCAGCAGCACACCAAAAGGAATGATGTGGAATGCAGAATGTGGAATGGTGTCCCCTGGGGCTCCTCCCAGTTGGACATGCCTCGAAGACATGCTCCCTAGGGAGACAACCAGGTGGCATCCACACCAGATGCCTGAACCACCTCAGCTGACTCCTTTCAAATCCCACCCAGACATTCAAGCTTCTCACTAGCCAAAGCTCATGTGGCCAGGTGTGAACAGGAGCATAAATCAACTGGAAAATCAAGCATGTCACCTTCTTGCTCACCTCTTTCCTCACCAAGACAGTCCAGTACAGTGCTGGCAGATCCATCTATCTAACCCCTACTCATGAACAAGACTCCGAGATACTTGAACTCCGTGTACATTCAATTTTTTTGGTTCCATTATAATCAGAAATATCACATAAACAGAAAACTATCAGAAGGAACTGCTGATTTTGCAGGTAAAATGATGGTTCTGTCTGTTTTGCATCAAGGGTTTGGGGTGCAAGTGTGCAACTGCATCATGCAAATGTGAAATGTGTACTCACTATGCAAAATGTGCAGTAGTTCTCAATTCACCGTCAGGTCCATGCATCCAATTTGGTACAATCCTCCAGATGGCATCTTCTGTGTTCTAGAAAAGTAGACCTTTTGGTGGATCATGAATAATGTCAGCATCCAACTGTGTGCGTCGCAGCTATGGAGCTTTCTTTCCTCCTGAAACAATCAGGTCTACCACTAGCCTCCATATGGGATGGTGGATGCAGCACATTGTGGAAAGGTTTATCCACGCCAGCGCCTCAAAGCTGTCCATGCAACAGATGAAAGGTTCTGAAATGGCTCAAAGAGCATGTGATCAGTTAAAAATGGTGATTTGAACTAACACTTATATTCAGCACTATTCATGTTGCTAGTATGACAACAAGAGGCAATACACTACACTACAGTATGCTTGTGCGACCTTCACTTGTATTGCTGCAGACCAAGAAGGGAAAAGAAGAAAGGAGGTGTGACACAAAGCCAGGCTGATACCACTAACGCTACTGCTGTACAGTATGTGCATGAAACCTCACTCTCTCACCCTCTCCAGCTTGAGTGAAGGGTGAAGGAGACGCAGCAGGTGTTGGTCAAACCAACAGAGTCACATCACACCTCTTAATGGAATGCACTCCTCTGCCGCTGACCTCAGCAGAAAATAGAAACAGGAAGTAGTTATTTTGGAATTTAATTTCCACTTACACCATGGGGTAGACCACGATTGGCACATCTCTGACTCTCTCTCTGTGTCTCTTTGACCATTAACTGTGACTCCTAAAATGTTACATGTAAACATAACAAAACAGGGCATGCTGATGACTGAGTAACAACTATTCCTACTCATATACCTCTACTGGTGGTTGGCTCTCACTGCGGTATTGTATCACTTCCTGTTCCGGAGCACAGCGGTGTTTTTCTGTATCTGTTAGCTGTTTAATCTGCGCAGTTAGATTGATCTAGTTATCTAGATTACGATTTGTTTCCCAGTGTAATCTTTACGTGCCTTAACTAAAGCACTCCTTCTGCTGAATCACCTCTAAATTATTTACACATTATTCACTTTGCGTGTTTTTAGGAATCCGCTAGCTTAGCGTAGCTACTAGCTCTTAGCCGATTTACCATGGTGGCTTCTCCTGTCTCTCCCGCACCTTTCTGCTCTGGGTGTGAAATGTTTACTTATTCCTCGGCCTCCTTTAGCAGTAACGGTAATTGTAATAAGTGTAGCTTATTCATAGCTTTGGAGGCCAGGCTGGGCGAACTGGAGACTCGGCTCCGCACCGTGGAAAATTCTACAGCTAGCCAGGCCCCTGTAGTCGGTGCGGACCAAGGTAGCTTAGCCGCCGTTAGTTACCCCCTGGCAGATCCCGAGCAGCCGGGAAAGCAGGCCGACTGGGTGACTGTGAGGAGGAAGCGTAGTTCTAAACAGAAGCCCCGTGTACATCGCCAACCCGTTCACATTTCTAACCATTTTTCCCCACTCGACGACACACCCGCCGAGGATCAAACTCTGGTTATTGGCGACTCTGTTTTGAGAAATGTGAAGTTAGCGACACCAGCAACCATTGTCAATTGTCTTCCGGGGGCCAGAGCAGGCGACATTGAAGGAAATTTGAAACTGCTGGCTAAGGCTAAGCGTAAATTTGGTAAGATTGTAATTCACGTCGGCAGTAATGACACCCGGTTACGCCAATCGGAGGTCACTAAAATTAACATTAAATCGGTGTGTAACTTTGCAAAAACAATGTCGGACTCTGTAGTTTTCTCTGGGCCCCTCCCCAATCGGACCGGGAGTGACATGTTTAGCCGCATTCTCCTTGAATTGCTGGCTGTCTGAGTGGTGTCCAAAAAATGAGGTGGGCTTCATAGATAATTGGCAAAGCTTCTGGGGAAAACCTGGTCTTGTTAGGAGAGACGGCATCCATCCCACTTTGGATGGAGCAGCTCTCATTTCTAGAAATCTGGCCAATTTTCTTAAATCCTCCAAACCGTGACTATCCATGGTTGGGACCAGGAAGCAGAGTTGTAGTCTTACACACCTCTCTGCAGCTTCTCTCCCCCTGCCATCCCCTCATTACCCCATCCCCGTAGAGACGGTGCCTGCTCCTAGACCACCAATAACCAGCAAAAATCTATTTAAGTATAAAAATTCAAAAAGAAAAAATAATATAGCACCTTCAACTGCACCACAGACTAAAACAGTTAAATGTGGTCTATTAAACATTAGGTCTCTCTCTTCTAAGTCCCTGTTGGTAAATGATATAATAATTGATCAACATATTGATTTATTCTGCCTTACAGAAACCTGGTTACAGCAGGATGAATATGTTAGTTTAAATGATGTCAACACCCCCGAGTCACACTAACTGTCAGAATGCTCGTAGCACGGGCCGGGGCGGAGGATTAGCAGCAATCTTCCATTCCAGCTTATTAATTAATCAAAAACCCAGACAGAGCTTTAATTCATTTGAAAGCTTGACTCTTAGTCTTGTCCATCCAAATTGGAAGTCCCAAAAACCAGTTTTATTTGTTATTATCTATCGTCCACCTGGTCGTTACTGCGAGTTTCTCTGTGAATTTTCAGACCTTTTGTCTGACTTAGTGCTTAGCTCAGATAAGATAATTATAGTGGGCGATTTTAACATCCACACAGATGCTGAGAATGACAGCCTCAACACTGCATTTAATCTATTATTAGACTTTATTGGCTTTGCTCAAAAGGTAGATGAGTCCACCCACCACTTTAATCATGTCTTGGATCTTGTTCTGACTTATGGTATGGAAATAGAAGACTTAACAGTATTCCCTGAAAACTCCCTTCTGTCTGATCATTTCTTAATAACATTTACATTTACTCTGATGGACTACCCAGCAGTGGGGAATAAGTTTCATTACACTAGAAGTCTTTCAGAAAGCGCTGTAACTAGGTTTAAGGATATGATTCCTTCTTTATGTTCTCTAATGCCATATACCAACACAGTGCAGAGTAGCTACCTAAACTCTGTAAGTGAGATAGAGTATCTCGTCAATAGTTTTACATCCTCATTGAAGACAACTTTGGATGCTGTAGCTCCTCTGAAAAAGAGAGCTTTAAATCAGAAGTGCCTGACTCCGTGGTATAACTCACAAACTCGCAGCTTAAAGCAGATAACCCGTAAGTTGGAGAGGAAATGGCGTCTCACTAATTTAGAAGATCTTCACTTAGCCTGGAAAAAGAGTCTGTTGCTCTATAAAAAAGCCCTCCGTAAAGCTAGGACATCTTTGTACTCATCACTAATTGAAGAAAATAAGAACAACCCCAGGTTTCTTTTCAGCACTGTAGCCAGGCTGACAAAGAGTCAGAGCTCTATTGAGCTGAGTATTCCATTAACTTTAACTAGTAATGACTTCATGACTTTCTTTGCTAACAAAATTTTAACTATTAGAGAAAAAATTACTCATAACCATCCCAAAGACGTATCGTTATCTTTGGCTGCTTTCAGTGATGCCGGTATTTGGTTAGACTCTTTCTCTCCGATTGTTCTGTCTGAGTTATTTTCATTAGTTACTTCATCCAAACCATCAATATGTTTATTAGACCCCATTCCTACCAGGCTGCTCAAGGAAGCCCTACAATTATTTAATGCTTCGATCTTAAATATGATCAATCTATCTTTGTTAGTTGGCTATGTACCACAGGCTTTTAAGGTGGCAGTAATTAAACCATTACTTAGAAAACCATCACTTGACCCAGCTATCTTAGCTAATTATAGGCCAATCTCCAACCTTCCTTTTCTCTCAAAAATTCTTGAAAGGGTAGTTGTAAAACAGCTAACTGATCATCTACAGAGGAATGGTCTATTTGAAGAGTTTCAGTCAGGTTTTAGAATTCATCATAGTACAGAAACAGCATTAGTGAAGGTTACAAATGATCTTCTTATGGCCTCGGACAGTGGACTCATCTCTGTGCTTGTTCTGTTAGACCTCAGTGCTGCTTTTGATACTGTTGACCATAAAATTTTATTACAGAGATTAGAGCATGCCATAGGTATTAAAGGCACTGCGCTGCAGTGGTTTGAATCATATTTGTCTAATAGATTACAATTTGTTCATGTAAATGGGGAATCTTCTTCACAGACTAAAGTTAATTATGGAGTTCCACAAGGTTCTGTGCTAGGACCAATTTTTATTCACTTTATACATGCTTCCCTTAGGTAGTATTATTAGACGGTATTGCTTAAATTTTCATTGTTACGCAGATGATACCCAGCTTTATCTATCCATGAAGCCAGAGGACACACACCAATTAGCTAAACTGCAGGATTGTCTTACAGACATAAAGACATGGATGACCTCTAATTTCCTGCTTTTAAACTCAGATAAAACTGAAGTTATTGTACTTGGCCCCACAAATCTTAGAAACATGGTGTCTAACCAGATCCTTACTCTGGATGGCATTACCCTGACCTCTAGTAATACTGTGAGAAATCTTGGAGTCATTTTTGATCAGGATATGTCATTCAAAGCGCATATTAAACAAATATGTAGGACTGCTTTTTTTGCATTTACGCAATATCTCTAAAATCAGAAAGGTCTTGTCTCAGAGTGATGCTGAAAAACTAATTCATGCATTTATTTCCTCTAGGCTGGACTATTGTAATTCATTATTATCAGGTTGTCCTAAAAGTTCCCTAAAAAGCCTTCAGTTAATTCAAAATGCTGCAGCTAGAGTACTGACGGGGACTAGAAGGAGAGAGCATATCTCACCCATATTGGCCTCTCTTCATTGGCTTCCTGTTAATTCTAGAATAGAATTTAAAATTCTTCTTCTTACTTATAAGGTTTTGAATAATCAGGTCCCATCTTATCTTAGGGACCTCGTAGTACCATATCACCCCAATAGAGCGCTTCGCTCTCAGACTGCAGGCTTACTTGTAGTTCCTAGGGTTTGTAAGTGTAGAATGGGAGGCAGAGCCTTCAGCTTTCAGGCTCCTCTCCTGTGGAACCAGCTCCCAATTCAGATCAGGGAGACAGACACCCTCTCTACTTTTAAGATTAGGCTTAAAACTTTCCTTTTTGCTAAAGCTTATAGTTAGGGCTGGATCAGGTGACCCTGATCCATCCCTTAGTTATGCTGCTATAGACGTAGACTGCTGGGGGGTTCCCATGATGCACTGTTTCTTTCTCTTTTTGCTCTGTATGCACCACTCTGCATTTAATCATTAGTGATCGATCTCTGCTCCCCTCCACAGCATGTCTTTTTCCTGGTTCTCTCCCTCAGCCCCAACCAGTCCCAGCAGAAGACTGCCCCTCCCTGAGCCTGGTTCTGCTGGAGGTTTCTTCCTATTAAAAGGGAGTTTTTCTTTCCCACTGTAGCCAAGTGCTTGCTCACAGGGGGTCGTTTTGACCGTTGGGGTTTTACATAATTATTGTATGGCCTTGCCTTACAATATAAAGCGCCTTGGGGCAACTGTTTGTTGTGATTTGGCGCTATATAAAAAAATTGATTGATTGATTGATATATACTGCAAGGTGCACAGCGTCCTCAGGGTTGAATCCTGACCTGCGTTACTTGAAACGATTAAGATGTTCTTGTACAGTAGTGTAGATTTTCAGCTTAAATTAATTCATGGTTTAACATAAATATCACAAATTAGTACAAAGTAAGTTCACACAAACAAGGAATTTGGTCTGATGTTACTGGTGCATAAACAAACAAGAAAAATACTTCTATAAGAAAAAAAAATAGACAACAAAGCTATATTCACTGTTAGCTAAATAAACAAACTGTTGGCAGTGTCGCCTACAGACCTGTTGGTTCTGTAGGCAAGCTGTAGGGGATCAAGGAGTAGGTCAGAGATGGCCTTGAGGTGTGTAAGGACAATGCGCTCGAAGGCCTTCATCACTATAGAGGTCAGGGTGACAGGTCTGTAGTCATTAAGTGCAGTAGTTCTTTGTTTTTTGTGGATGGGGATGATTGTGGAGGTCTTGAAGCATGCTGGCGCCTGGCATGTTTCCAGTGAGGTGCTGAAAATGTCTGTGAACACCAGAGACAGTTGGTCTGCAGTATGAATAGTGGACAGAGTCAGGTCTGGCTGGTTTGCATGGGTTCTGTCTCTTGAAGAGCTTGTTACCGTCCCTCTCATGAATGGAGAAACGCACGGTGGTGGAGGAGGTGGAGGTCCTTCCTGTGGGCAGTTGTGTGTGTGGGGGGGTGGTCGGGGCGACCCCACTTTGGGTGGAGAAGGAGGTGCTGATGGGTGTGGGCTAGTAATCATGTGGAATGATATAAGGACTGTCCCATTGTCTTTAAAATCTGCAGTAAAACTTGTTTAGCTTGTTGGCCAGACGAGGGTCATTGACAGAGTGGGGGAGGTTAGATTTTGTAGTTGGTGATCTGTCTGAGCCCATTCCAGACAGAAGTAGAGTCATTGGTTGAGAACTGGTGTTAAAGTTTCTCAGCATACAGCTGTTTTGATTCCCTAACCGCTATCCTAAAGGCTCACTGACATGAGCATACCTTTGCTTCATGCAATAGCATGACCTGTGTTGTGCTGGAGAGTAAACTCATCTTTAATGGGTGCCAACAGGATGCCAGAGGGGCACCGGTGCATGCTATTGCACACAAAGAATTTTGAAATGTTCAAAAAATCTTTCACGCACAAATGTCATGCTATGTGGTGCAATCTAATCTCCAACATGACGTGCAGCTCGTCAAGTGGAGTAAAGAAGAGGTGAACAGAGCGGATGGTGACATCAGCGTATAGCATCGGAGGGCAGCTCATCTGAAGGATTATAACAAGAAGTTAAATCTGTTATAAACATACTTTAACAGCTGTATACAAGAAGGAAAGAACACACATCTGTTTTATCAAGCCATGACAATGTAGACAGGACAAATAATACCTTTTTCGACGGCTCAAAATGCTTAGTAGTTAGGCGAATGGCTCCAGCTGCAGCCTCCTCTGTGATTCAGGAAGTGATTACAGCTGTTTACAATGGCCAATTTTCAGAAAAATGATTAATCCGCCACAAAATAATTATTTTATATTGGCAGCATCCAGCGCAGAGCGCATGGCAGCCGGTAGATCAAAGAACGGTGTCCAGCTGTGAAGACAGCTTGGGGGGATCTTCACGACAACGTTCGTGCTATTGCATGAGTCACAGGCATGCTAGTGTCAGTGTACCATAAACCTGTATGTTGACTCTTTAAACCTGATCTTGTCTCTACCCCTGAAAGCCTCCTCCTTCTGCAGCCTCAACTGTCTGAGTTTAGGACTAAACCAGGATTGGTTGCTGTTATATACATATAAGTACAGTATAGTATTGGACAAATTACATATACAAATAATCAATACAAATCAAAGGATGTCAAGTCAAAGGATGGATACCTGGACATTTCCAAGTCACTTAATATAGCTTGGACTTTATTTCCATCTATCATTAAGAAATATTTATAGTATGGTGCTATATGATAAATCTGTCTGGTCTGACTGTGCAAGAAGGAAATGAATGAGAGAAACCATGTGGACAACTGTGAAGGAATCATAGTCTTCTGGGGCCATGACTGGACAAACTGGTGATCGGCCCCGAGGTGTGAGGTCTAAAAATAAGGTACACTGCTGGAGCTCTGCTGTCGTGACGATGCAGGACGAGATAGTGTTATGGACAAACAAAAACCTCAAGGTCAGTTGCTACTGGTATTTATGCAACGCAATGCTTATATGCCTTACTCATGTACATGCATCTTACACAAAAAAAGAAACTGAATTGAAAACAATGATTGAACAACATAAAATAAAGACAAATTGGAAAATACAAAAAAAAAAAAATCCCTTTACTGCTTCATTGCTTCACCTCAGGGAGCTTTGGTGGCTGCTCTCCACTTGCTTACTTTCATGTGTTGGAGCCCGTTTTTAATCTGATTAAAGTCCTAATGATCAGGGAATGTCTGAACTTCTTTAATGACCAGGGAGTCACACTGAATGTGAAGATCAAATGAGCTGAATGAGATCCTTTTCAGTTATTACTTTCAGAAAAGTGAAGAAACAACAAGCCAAATGCAGGGGATGTGATGATATTCCTAAACATGCTATGAATGACATTTAAACATGAACATAGCGTTCAACAACTATTTTGTTTGTAAAGAATTGATGAAGTCATGTGCAGAGAATGAAACAACACTCTTTTGCTTTTCACTTCCATCTTCTTGGTCTATCCGCACATGCGCATTCAGTGTATGAGGTTTCCATATATGCATGTTAAGTGTATGAGTCCTGCCATGCAAAACCATTGCCCTTCTCCGCATTTATCAAGAGACAGCAGTCTTAGTACTGACTACACAGCTGTTGAATTATTTTCCCCGTAAATGGGGAACAGCAGTGACTTTCCATATATACATCCAAAAATCACATTAGAGACTAAAATCCTTTTTAGCCAAGAATCCCATCTGACTAGAATCCTATATCTTTGGCTTTTACCACATGCAGAGAAGAAGGAACCTGTTAAAAGTCTCCTAATGTCGTTAGTTCTACTCAATGCAGACATATGAGGGGGTGAGGAGGAATGGCTGAGGAGGGAAGCTTTGTTTATGAACTGAACTGTGGCTCAGGTGTGACATCTGGTGGTAGAAAAAAAAATCATCATAGCACCTTTTGAGAGCCAGTTCTGTAACGTGCATGATTTCTTGCTCAAAAATTGCTCCGGATCCCTTCACAGAGCATGTGTGATGAGCAACAGCTTCCTTTAAAGAAACACCCATAGAAAGAGCGCCTTTATCAGAGAAGTAAGAATGCCTTTTAAGATGCACACTTTAACATCTACGTAGAAACTTAAACATCTTTTTCAGAAAGGATGCATTCAGTAATTGTACCCATTAAATAAACTGGTGCACAAGGAGTGTGGAGGTATGTGCAGGTGCATCTGCTGTTTTGTTTCATACTGGCACAGAGGCCCAGTGTGAAATCTTGCCAAACTACAGCAGAATATCGCATCGAGTCAACACTGGCATCATGATTTTTGAACAATCTGTGACCGAACGTCGGTTTTCTTTGTTTTTAATCCACACAATGCTGTCAGTTCTACTTTATGTTGATAATAAATAAATACATTTAGAAAAGTATTTCTCAAGGAAAAAGAGGGAAAAAAATGAATTTCATCCATTTTGGAATAAATCTGTAACATAACAAAATGTGGAAAAAGTGAAACGCTGTGAATACTTTCTGGATGGACTGTAAACCATTATTTACAACACGAACCACAGCTTCAGTTTTATTTGTGAATGTTGCAGTTTTGTATTAACTTTTTTATCCACTTAAAATTTTTACAAAATGACACAAAGAATGACTAATAAGTTTTAAACTAATTCTCAGGGACAGCAGAAAGGTGGTACATTGTTTTGTCCAAATACCAATATGCTACAGTACAAACACCCCCTTTCTAGGACCTGTCCTGCCAAACCGTAGGATGTGGGGTCACCTTTGCCACTGCGTGCTTAATCATGTATCACACATCCTCACACAGAGACTGTATTTAGACACTCACAGGCTGCAGAAAAGACAGAACCCCTGCCAAGCACAGAGAAAACAGGTAAAACAGGAAAAGCAAATGAATGTGAAACAAGACAAAGAAATCCTTGAAAAAATGCAGGAAAAGATGAAAGAGGGAAAAGACTAGACAGAGATGTAAATGCAGGCTGACAAGGACTGAATGGTGCAGGAAGCGTAATATGAATTTGTCATCTACTTGCAAAATGTTTTAAAGATGAATAATCTTGTTTAACATATCGTTTTTGATCAATACCAGTAATTTTCTGAGGTATAAAAACAAACACTCCTCGTCTGGGGAGCAATATGTGCGGAGGATCCAGTTTTTTGGGGGATGGGGATCACCTTTGCTTTGGCTCAGGTGATCCTTCCGCCATCGCCATCTCACTGGATCCACTGACATTGCTCCCAGACTCAGGATGTTTTGACATTTTATTTTGCTGAGAGTGCAATGCATTATGGGACAATTTCTGCCTGCTGTTTTCATTATTTTAATTGGATTTTTCTAAATAATTGCATGAATTCACGGCCACCACCAAGGAAGCGTGTATTTGGATACATACATGCTTGTACATATATATCAAAAACAAAAAGACAAGAGTTGTGAATTTATATACCGTATTTTCCAGAGTATGTCACACCAGAGTATAAGTTGCATGCGCCAATCAATGCCTCTTGAAGAGGAAAAAACATATATAAGTTGCACCCTTTTGTGTGCTATGAGCTAATTGAGTAGCGTACTTTTTATAAAGGCATTTATTCTTGTATTATTGGAGTTTATTTTGTTTAATGCTTTGATTCCTGTAAAGTCAGATATAAATAGTCATAATTAATATTATTAAGAATGAATGTTATTTTTCAGTATATAAATTGCACTGGAGTATAAGTTGCACCCTTTTGTGTGCCATGAGCTAATTTGAGTAGCGTACTTTTTATAAAAGGCATTTATTCTTGTATTATTGGAGTTTATTTTGTTTAATGCTTTGATTCCTGTAAAAGTCAGATATAAATAGTCATAATTAATATTATTAAGAATGAATGTTATTTTTCAGTATATAAATTGCACTGGAGTATAAGTTTCAGTTAAAAAAGAACAAAAAACTGACTTATACTCTGGAAAATATGGTATCTTTTTGCATAAGTCCCACCAGCAGATAGTTTCCATTTTCTTCAGATTTCTGCCTGTTTACGAACACTTACAACATAATCTGTGCACAAAAGAGACTTCAGCTTATGGAATCAATTTGGGAATCAGTTTCTGCAATGAGGAAACAATTGAAAATTGTTGATTTAAAGATTGGATCACAAATGAATTGCTGCATGCTAATCTGTCTCTGGGCGTGTGTCACAATGGTCAAGTGTGTATTTTGAACGTGTCACTGAGATTCAGCATATGTTGTAACGAGGAGAAGACGGCTGGAAGATAATCTGGGTTTTAGCTGCTTTGGTTAGTTTCATCCATTCTCAGCATGGGTATAAGGAAGCTACATAGTGGATGGCATTCATACACAGACAATAATACAAAGAACACATACACACACTGCACATATGCTGCATCTTCTATTCTCCATTAATCTTTACAGGAAACATCTTGACTCCAACCTTGCCAGCCGCAGTTCCTATATTAATCGATTTTCCAATAAACATCACCATCATGGATACAGTGACATCACTGAAGACATGAGTAATAGTTTTTTCTCTCTTGTGGTACTTGTGAAACAATTAAAATCCATTTCCTGACTAAAAGCTGAACTAAGAATAGAAAGCTTACATTCTTCTTTGTTATTGGATAGAATCATTTGTCAAACTGCAAATGTGGTACAAAGTGCCCAATAAAGTGCGGACAATCTGTAATGAACGTTTGGATTTTTTTTTTCCACATTATGCCGACATAAGATGGTTTTCCATTACTTATTCACAAAAAGTTAACTGATATTCTCAGAATGTCACAAAACACTACAAAGAAATAACAATGTTTCCACTGAGTGATGGAATACAAATGTTGGCTTCTTATGATAACTGTCACTTTAGCGAGGCTCTTGTGAAAATTGTAATTACAATAGCCATGGCAACAGAAGGGTAAGCTCAGCTAACATCAGCATTTTGTCTTTTTTTTAATTTAATATTGCAGTAATTACATCATTTACAAAGTTAATACAACAGAATGCACTCTATGGTAAATCTGCATGGAGTAGATAGTTCTCAAAAACTTGAGTGACTATGCAAGAAAGAGAAGAGTGAGGAAAGCCACCAAGAGTGAAAAAAATAAGTTTTGTTTTATCATTCATAGTCTCTGAAAAATGGCCAAAAACCCCAAAAATCCAAACAGGGTATGTAAACGTTGAGCACAACTGTATGTCTTAACAAGTTCTTTGTCTCTTCCTCTCAACATGTACCATGTCATCTACTGTGTATCATCATTAGATATACCTTAGTATACACTAGTAGAGTTCTACTTTAGAATTGGAATATATTATAGAAGACACACCTTACTGAATTTTCATGTGACTTGTAACACTTGGAAAAAGTGTTTCCATTGCAGTTTTATGAAATAATTAATTTTCAAATTGCCTGAAAAACCACCTCTTGCGAGTGTAAAAACTTATTTTGTGATATTTTAGAGTTTTATTTAATACATATGCTTCCATTAAGTGCATTTTCAACTGTTATTTCAAATTCCGCAATTTGGAGGGTCAGGGAAACCTGATTATACTCGTAGATGTTTTTTGTTTGTTTTTCTTTTTTTTTTTTTTTACATACCAAAGCATCTTTTGGTGAAAGCAGTCAATATCTATCAATCAGGTATGCATTAATGGTTGAGAATATGAGTTTTTCAGTGACTGGCGACAATATAATAAACGTGCGCACATTCTCTCTACATGCAAAACATTTGCGATGACACTTCCAGGGCTCCGTATAAAATACAAGAATTTAATAATAATTCTGCTGTGTAACATTACATCCAGCACTGGCATCTTTCACACTGTTTAAAAAAAAAACCCGTTCCCACTGTTTAAAAGAAGTAATGCATGTAAATTGCCACAAGGGTGATTCCTGGCATTGGTCCACAAAAGCCACACTAATAAAACAACTTGTCAGAAGTACTGCATATTTTTCTTTTTTTAAATTGCCCATGAGTGCCAGCCATCAGCAAAGGCTAATTATCTGAAAATGCATTTATGTGCCCAATTAATCTGCTGCCCATAATTGATCTACCACTAATGTGAATTATTCTGTAAATATCTGATCTTGTTCAAATGGGCAAATGTTTATTGGTGTCTTTTAGCTTGCTTGTTATTTTTTAAATTAATTAATTAATTAATTAATTCTTTGTCATTTCTCTACAAAGTTTCTCAGGGAGTTTTCAACACCTGAAAGTTTGGACTCACCCCCCCCCCCCCCCCCCCCCCCCACCCACCCACACACACACACACACACTCTCTTTTTTCTTTATTTTTTTTATCATACATTTGGTTTGACATTGGCATTTTGTCAATTCCAAGAAAATTATATTCTGACTCAACTGAGGAAAATTCATGAAGGTTCTATTAACTACAAGTGTAACAATATTATTACAGTATTACTACTATAAAGAGGGGTTTGATTCCAGATGTGCACTCCAAACTCGTCATATGCGTCATATTTTACCCCTTTAGCGTCCGCGGTGAAACAATACTGCGGTGCCCAATTAGACACTGGAATGAAGGGTCTGTGATAGTTAAGGGCCCATTCACACATAGTGCAAGTTTGGTTGATTTGCGCATAAAGTGCGCATGAAGCAGGAATCATGTGCAAATCATGTCAAATTGTAGCTGCCTCGTACACCTGTTGCTACAACTATTTGCGCACACCAGCAACTGAAAGACAGAGTGTGCACTGTGCGAGCCCACTGAACCCTCGCGTGGCAGGTGTCGCCCAAATTCCAGGTGACACACACGAACATCTAACACCGCTTGTTTAGCACTTAGACAATGTGTGGCCATTCGTACTATTAACACAACAACAGTCAACAGAGAAATCTGCCACTTTCAGTCATGTATCAGCAGAAATACGTGCTTTTTAAAAAATTTTTAGAAATTACACTTATCTGCTTGTTGATTTTAGCCATTTCACACCCCTGTTATGGGACAGTGATTGTAGTGCAGTGGTAAAGTTTCCATCTGGTAATCAGAATGTGCGGGTTTGAAACCTGTGGCATTTTTTTCTTTTTATTTTACCGTGGGCTTCTGTATTGCATCCCCTTTTATGTATTATTTATATCAACCCAGTGATATTCAGTACCTATTTTATTTATCTCCACATTAGCAGCGTGACGTGCACCTCATCCCATGGAACATAGTGCAAGCAGTGTGTTCCTGCCCGAAAGACACCATCGCGTGTACGAACCATCGCACCGGCATCGTGCATGCCTGCCTGTTGGCACGATGTATCGTGGTGCGCTCATACGAGCTCTACCGCCGTGAGTTGCCCTGAGTTGTACATATTCGCATTATGTGTGGATGGGCCCTTAATAATGTATAACTCAATTAATCAAGATGTGAGCATGTACATGAATCCAACCGTAAATCCAGGTGATCAGGAAGTAAGGAAACAAACATACACTAGGAGCAACAATGTAAAAAAAAAAAGCACGAGAAGAATAACGCAAAGATTTCATGAGAAACAGGAATAACAAGGTGAACATTAGACATTTAACACGTAATACTATGGGAAGTAGAAACCCAGACACCAGAACATGAACCATGACAGTATCCTTCAATGAGACACTTTCTGTCTCAGTCCACCTAACTGTAAATGGATACCTGTCTTGGCTGTGGAAGTAACCTGTGATGAAATGGAATTCTGTCCAGGAAGAGTCATGGACTCTCATCTGCTTCATGCTACAGTATCAGGGATAAGCACTGGCAACAGTGGGCTAAAGTGCCTACATTGGACTTGCTTCTTTCCTCTAAAAGTCTCAAGAGGGATATGTCAGAAGCAGCATTTTTGTTTGTATGTTTTTTTAATAGAATGCTTCCAACATGCTGTGATTGAAGTTTTCTTTGTGGTTCTTGTGCAAGGTCCCAAGGTGAACTTTATCTTTTGTCTGTTCTATTTTTGATGCATCCTGCTGGCAGTATTGGCTCCTAAGATCACATTTTTTTGCAGTTTGCATCACCACTGTAGAATCAACATGGAAGAATCCAATTTTATGTTGGATATATTTTATTTTGGTGCCATTTTTAAATTATTCAATAAAGAAGAAGCGCAAATTGTAAGGGTTTTTTAAACTGTTGTCAGTGTGGCTTTATGTATCTGATGTAGGCTTGCTTGTGCATCATAAATTGAGTATAAGTAAGGTGGGTCGTTTTAGTCGTTTGAAGTAGGCCGGCTCATTAAACTGTCACCCTTTCTCTCCTTTAACTCTATTAACCCATGAACTGACACTACATAATTTAGTTTGTTTTGTCTCTGTGATTTAACTGAGCAACATAATTTCAAATAACTTCACCAATGGAAATAATGCAATATTAACGACAGATACATCTTTAATCTTCTCATCTTTCATATTCTTCTCCAAATGAATGATTGTGAAACAGATAGCTGCAATCTAATGCATTTTAATGGTGTTGCATTAGTATTTCCTGACATGCTGCTGAGATGCCTCACAAGATTTGGCCTAAAAATAAAATCAGGCCTCCTCACACTTCAATCCTGGCCTGTGGTCATAAACCTTGTGTCAACCTTGAAGGTACAATATCTGCTGTTTTGCCTTGAGGCAGGAGTTAACATATTTGGTGAAGTTCATGTCACAGTATCACTCACCTTGAGAAATGAAACTGATCCAACACACAGACAAGAAGGGAAACTAGTGCCATCTATCCAAAAAGATGCTTTAGCACTAATCTAGAGGTTGCTGGTTCAATTACTAACACCTTTGGATGTGATGCAATCAGATTTTTTTTTTTTTTTTGGTACGGTGACTTGTCTTAAAAGAACTTGAAGGACTGTAACAACACATTATGTAATAACGACTCACCAAGATGTTATAAATTAGCACTTCATTATGCACTGCAATAACAACTGCATTTTATAATAACCTGGCACATTTTGTAATAAATAGCCTGAAAACAGTATGCAATTTTATAGTTTGTAATAAATTATTGCATATTGCAGTGATATTTACACAATGTGGAAGTTGCACTGTTTTGTAGACTATGTACTGTAGTTGCAGTATGTGTCTTAGTGGTTAGCACTGTTGCCTCACACCATGGGTGTGAGTTGGTCATGGTCATGGGTTCGATTACCACCTTTGGCCTTTCTGTGTGGAGTTTGCATGTTCTCCTTGTGTTTGTGTGGGTTTCCTCCAGGTGTGCCAGTATTCTCCCACATTTAAAGACATGCATGTTAGGTGAATTGGAAACTTTAATTGTCCAGGTCTCCCCTACAAAAGATATCTTGATCACAATGTGACTAACCTGGTTAAATAAGGGTTAAATTAAAAATGAAAAATGCAATATGCTCAATATTATGCACTGGCATTCATCACTGATTTTAGCTGCCTCACCCACCACTGTGAATTGTATGCTAAAGCTGGCATGCCCTCTTTGACTGTTAGGTGAAATGCACATTGGATGACTCTGGATTACAAGACTCTTAATGGACTGGCTTTGACCTATTTATCTAATTTACTTTGGAAACCTGAAAGCCGTTATGCTCTGTGCTTTTATGACATGTTATGCTTTCATGTACCTCGTGAAACGGTCTGGATTGACCTCGTTGAACACCTTCCACTGCAGCTTAAGAGATCTTTAACAGAATTCTTTTGCACAATCCCGCGTTTCTAAATTCAAACTTGTCTTAGTTTATCCATCGTTACAATTCATTACGACCAAGATGAATGTATTTTTGTATTTTATTTGTCATTAATGTTCACATGACAATGTCAGTCTGAATGTTCTTCTGACCATCATGGCGTGTGCTGCTGCCTTTCTTGGCCAGCTCACCCTTGTAAAAGAGTTTGCGATCTCAATGGAATTCTATCTGATTAAATAAAGGTTATTCTTCTTCTTCTTCTTCTTAATATTATTATTCTTTAATGTGAAATAGGCACCATGGTGGCTTAGTGGTTAGCACTGTTGCCTCACAGCCTTTCTGTGTGGAGTTTGCGTGTTCTCCTTGTGTTGCGTGGGTTCTTTCTGTGTGCTCCGGCTTCCTCCCACATCCAAAGACACACTCATTAGGTGGATTGGAGACTTTAAATTGTCCATAGGTGTGCGTGCAGGTGTGAATGTGTTGTTTGTATTTATGTGGCCCTGCGACAGACTTGCATCCTGTGCAGGGTATACCCCGCCTCACACTCTATGACTGCTGGGATAGACTCCAGCCGCCCAACGACTCTTAATTGGAGTAAGTGGTTGAAGATGTGAATGAGTAATGTGAAATACAAAAGTAACATGTTTTTGTAATTTCCTGCACACTCGCTCCCATTTCTTAATTACAACAATTCAGATTCATTCCCACTATATTTTTAATAATATTACACACTGCATTCAGGCTGTTTGTTAAAAAAGGTGGCAGATTGTTACTAAATGCATATTTTATTACATAATGAAGAGAAAATGTCTTTTGTTACGTTAATGCATAACTAATGTTATTACATAATGCACTGTAACACAGCCTTTGTATTGAACTCTCAGGAGTCCAGAAACATCAAAACTCATTGATTTGGACTTTGACAGCCAGCACTCAGGAGTTGGACAAAAAAATCATGTTATCACATGAAGGATGACTTCATATGAGACTACAAAAAAAAAAAAAAAAAAAAAAATCCAGCATTCTTATTTTTATTGTTGCTGATGTTTTGTCTGTCTGTGGAACAAATATAAAGTTTGTTTCAACAGTGGAAGAAAAAATACCCCAAGGAAAATGACATCCACCAATCAACAGGCAACACTGACATACTGTAGTTTTCAACGTGTTAGTCTAACAGTTACAACTCCTTTTCTAAAATACCATGGTGGACGATAAATTCTTCCACAAGTGTTGTCCCTGAGTGTATCATATCTCGGTTCATAGTGAATTGTCTCATAAGGGAAGGATGCACATCCTTCATATATTGTACATTTCAGTATAATGTTGGGCAGGTAGCTCAGTGGTGTTGGAGAGTTGGGCTATTGATATGTAGACCTGGGTTTTGACTCATGGTGATGCTACCTGTCTGTGTCCTTAGAAAAGACATTAAATCTGCATTGTCCCAGTCCAGGTCAGACTGCCATCCCATCTAAGGGGAAATCATCGACGCTCATCTGCTTCATGCAATGTCCACCACCAATGGGCGTCAAGGCCTTCAGTGTCTTCTTTTTCAATGTATATTGATCTTCACTGGACACTACCAACCATATTTTTAGTTATTATTTTTATTTATTTATTGTATTTTATTTGCTCGCATTCCTTACCAAACACCAAACTTGCAATAACTGCTGCTTCAAAAAAATTGGCCTCAAGACAACACATGGAGCCACTGCTATGAACCAAGAATGGTCTTATGATACAATACGATACACTTTATTGTCCCTTCCGGGAAATTTGTCTTGGACTCCAAGAGCTGCACAAATAAAGCTGCCAAGGCATAATTACATAACTCATGCATATTGCACATAACTTAATACACACACCAATATTGCACATACCCCTTTTGCACAGCAGTCTCACCCAGATGGGTCATGCATATTGCACATATTCCTAATATACACACCACTACTGCACATACCCCTTTTGGCACAGCAGTCTCACACAGATGGGTCATGCATATGCACATATCCCTCACCAATATTGCACATGCTCCTTTTGCACAGCAGTCTCACACATGGTTAAAGGAAAATGCTGACAATTCAGTAATAACAATGAATAATAACACTGAATAGCAATGACCACCGTGACATTAATCCACAATCCGCTACATATCCCAAGAACCATTGTTTAAAACTCTAACTGGCGTGGGCACAAGTTTATAAAGCCATGTCAGTCTACATTGAGGGACTCTGTCACCCTGCTCAGCGTGCAGCTCCATTGGAGCGACAACACACAGAATGTGTCTCTTATGATTTGTCTCTCTAGATCTCTTTCAGTGCAGCTTCTTGTTCTGACTTAACACAAGTTAACACCCAAGTCTTTCATCGCAAACTGTAAATGGTAATCAAAACATTCCATTCATCCATCCATCCATCGTCTACCGCTTAGTCCATTTAAGGGTCATGGGGGCTGGAGCCTATCCCAGCAGCCATAGAGCGCGAGGCGGGGTACACCCAGGACAGGACGCCAGTCTGTCACAGGGCCACAAAGAAACAAACACAGACACACCCACACACACACCTACGGACAATTTAAAGATTCCAATCCACCTAACCTGCATGTCTTTGGATGTGGAGGAAACCAGAGCACCCGGAGGAAACCCACGCAAACATGGGGAGAACATGCAAACTCCACACAGAAAGGCCACGGGAATTGAACCCACGACCTTCTCGCTGTGAGGCAACAGTGCTAATCACCAAGCCACCGTGCTGCCCCATTCCAATCATATCTTTCTGAACTCTTCTGCATCAAACTCCATCGTGTCAGTGTTTACAATATGCTTGAGCAATAACAGGTGAAGCTGCTCATAAACTTTAAGTTTCTTAAATATTTATTACAGACACTCTTAAAACTTCAGTTATCTTTATAATTTTATTACTGGTAAATTTTAGAATTAATGTAGATGGATGTACTCATTATCTCGCAGGAATATATTAAAACCTTCATCGGAATAATTATCATCTGATAAATTTAGTTCCGATAACTTTAAGTCCAATAACATTTTTTTTTTTTTGCTGGTAAAGTTTAACAGATAAAAACATTTGTAAACCCTAAAATCAAACATTTTAGTCTGTTTGTTGTGGTTTATAGCCACGGAGCAGACTGGTTGCCTGTCACTTGCTGATTTGTGCTCTAAGCACAAAACATGATTGGCCGGTCGACGCAGGGAGCATTATGGGTAGTGTAGTTCAGGTTCACTTTGGACGTTACAGTGACTTGTCCACTCAACCAAAAACAAAACAATTTTAACATTTTATTTTATTTCTTTGTGGCTGCAGTTTAATTGCCAAGACTCGGTGGGGGAGAGGAGCTCTCACGGCGCAGCTGTGTGTACAGAGGGAGGGACTTTTCTTCACGTTTAGACATTGTTTTGGATTTTTAAAAAGGATGCTTTATGTGGATTATTTATTCAGATGAATCCCAACAGGTAAGACAAGTAAGAATTTATATTTTCTATGTGTATTTTACTCTGCCAATCAATGCATTAATGGACGTATTTTGGTTGTTTAAGCCACAGGATTCAAAGCATATGAAAAAAAGCAGCAGCTTTTAGCTCGTAAATGACGGTGTATCTAATACCGAGATAAACTGTGACTTAAAATACTGTGTTTTACTGCTTTTGAAAGATGAGGACAGTGTTTAGGGTTTTATTTATTTTTTTATTGATTCATTTTTCATGTGTTCTTTGTGTTTGTGATCCTTGAATTTACCCAGCAGCCCCTGCGGTGCTTAAAGTGAAACTGGTTTATCAGAAGCTGATAGTGTAATCTGATGTGGCCACGTCCAAATCAATACTAAAAGTTATCGGTTATCTGTAATAAAGATAACCCTTTTAGCAGTTTGTTGTTATAAAAGAACTTTTCAGTTATCTGATTAATGTTTATCGAAGCTAACTTTTTGGTTAGTTGTGCTCACCACTGCTTTTTGAGCAGGAATTCATCAAACATGTTGGCCGCGGGTGCGTACTAACACAGAATACTCAGAAACTGGAGAGTTGTTCGGCCATAACGAGAGTGACTACTTAGGTTGCCATAAGCTAATCTAGTGGCGCTCATGAGAGTGTGGGACTCTGTATCACCTACCAGATGGTAGGAGTTCATACTCGGAGTAGAAGATGTGGGAAGGATCTGATCTTTTAGCCTCCAGACTGCCTTGCTTGTCACCATTTCGTTTTTCTTTTTTGTTTTTTTTAGGTACCACCATGCATTTTTAAATAAAAGTTTGAGGTTAAATGGTTTCTGCATGTCTGCCACTCAGTAGTATCCCAATGCACCTCCCTTTGCTTTTTTTTACTGAATCTCTTTGGATTTATCTGATATCTCCACCTTCAGGAGTGTAAAGCTAGCTCGATGCATATGACATAATTTCTCTACTTCAGGGACAGAAACACGGCACTTTATCTGAGTTTGTGGGCAAATTACATGGAAACAAAGTGAAAATGCAAAGAAAAAGTGTTGATGTGGTGGAAAGTGGACAGGTGTTCAAACATGTTGAGGCGGTTGTGCATGCGAGAGAACGGAGCTTCTCTGGTTAGCTGTGTAGGCTAACACTTTCCGCCATGACCTCTCCCATTTGCCTTGTCTTCCCTTCTCCACTGGGAACAAAAAAAAAACCCTGCAGTTTTCGCGACTGCTTTGGTGATTGAAGCCAAAACCAAAACAGTACACCATTTTCCTGTTAGAATTGACATTGTTTAAGGGAAGAGACTAATCCCCGGGCGGAGTGTGGGAGTGTCAGCACAAACCATTCGGAGGATGGGGGTTTCAGTGGAAACCATTTTAAACTGGCACGTCTTAAACCGGCGGTTCCGCTAGGTGACAGCAAGTATGCTTTTAAGTTTACCGAGCCGGGCTGAATGGTTTGTGCTGAAACTCCCACACTCCGCTCGGGGTTTCTCTGCCATGTTCATGCTGGCTGTCCCCAGATGTGGTCAAATCCCACGATATCATGTCGGGGTTCAAACGAGACTGCACTGCCCTATTGTCTTTGTGCATCTAGAGTTATGTAAGGAGGCCATCTGATTGAAAAAAAAGAACAAAAACATGCCATATCAACGTATGGAACATACAGGTGACCTGAAGCAAATGGAAAGAGCCAAAAAAAAATTACTATCAAAGAAAGAAAACAGATTTTGATCACCACAACAATTTGATCAATTGTTTTCTGACTGAGCTTTTCCAAAAACTTTCATTACACTTTGAAATAAAATAAAGTGACAAGAACATTTCAAGCGAGATGTAACTTAAACACCACACATATGTTGGGAGAGAAAGAACTGTCTGCTTTGTGTTGTGTGGGCCGCTGAAGAGGAGGTACTGCTGGCCCACCACCAGTCGGCGCCCTGCTTGGAGTGCGGGCTTCAAGCATGAGAGGGCGCCGAGACAGAGAGTGACAGCTGTCACTCATTTAAACCAGCTGTCACCAATCACCAACATCCCTACAAAAGCCGGATTACTACTCCACCTCCTCGCCAAGAAATCAACTACCGTCGAAGGTAATTCTCTGCTGTGATTAAGTGTTAACTAATTGTTCTGTGTGCAGCCGTATTCCTGAGGATTCAGTGTTTTTGGATTGGCGTGCAGTGAGAGTCTGCGACGTCTTCGCCTCTCACTCCATCCAAGGAGCCACTGTCAGGAGCTGCACGGGTGACTTTGTATCGGAGGTGGAGGTTTTCCCTCCTCGAAGATCTGTAGGTGAAGGATTACTGGTGTGTGGGTACACACTCAACATTAACTGTTTTTCATCTTCTGCCAGCAGTACCAGGGTCTGCAACAGAAGACGGTGACCACCTGGGGACTCAGGACTTGGCGGCTCCGGTGTTCTTCAGGCCGTTGGTGGTGGAAGCTGTGTGGGTCCCGGCTCTCCGATCGCCAGAGGTCTCCTATCTTCGAGCCTGCCCGCACGTCACCTTGTGTTTAATTGGCATTATCTTTGTCTGTATCCAGTTGTGCATTTCACAACATTAAATTGTTACTCTTTGTCTTGTCCATTGTCCGTTCATTTGCGCCCCCTGTTGCGGGTCCGTGTTACGACACCTTCCCAACACTTTGCCTACATTCAAAGAAAATCATTTCTGCAGGGTTGTGTGGGCTTCCAACTATGTTACTTGAGTTTGAATAACATCTTCTATTCAATTTCATTTGTTCATTTAATTATTTATGCACATCTTGATCATCTTTTTTTTGGCATGCTAAACCTTTTTGTGAACCTCCATGTTTATTGTTCACCATATTAATTTAATCTCTTTAGGTTGTTTTTCAGGGTTTTAGACCCAAAAAAACCCCAAACCAAACCAAAATTCATGTAAAAAATCAGCAGTTAGTAGCTGCTCCAGCTAAACGTTTTAGCCAGTTTATCGGTTTAGCTTCATCACAGTTAACACTTCAGTTAGCGTATTAGCAGTTATTGAAGCTAATGTTTAGGTTAGCGGTGCCCACCACGGGAAAATGCCAGACGTCACACTGTTTTTTTCTGACAGCAGTCAAACACACTAAAACTACTGCATCAGGAAAAATCCAGACAACAGTCCAAACAAAGTGATAACTGTTGTGTCATTTGTAATTCCTAATTTGATACTTCTGCAGCGCACTGCAGGCAGCAGATTTGACGTGTCAGCAGCAGCCGTCCCTGCGCCCACAGTGACAGGAGATGCTGATATCTTTTATTTATTGTTTAGTGGCCTTCATTCAGGTACAGAAACACATAAACAGAAAATCAATTGTCTGTGATGCTCCAATTTCAGACTCTGTTCTGAGCAAATGAATCAAGGTCGATTGTGCACACAAACGCTGTGAATCAAGTGGTGCTTAAACAAAAGGAATCAGAGTCTACAAAGCCCTCTCCTCAGTTCCTCACGTTGTGTCAAAAGCAAGTGCTTCCCAAACTGGAGGGTGGGTTCATCCAGGGAGGCGCAAAGCAAGCAAGATGTCAAAATTGTTCACAAGTGAATGTGTATCATAATTACAATCTATATTATAATAGCCAAGTGGCCACTGTATCAAACTTGGTGGTTAGAGATGTCTGGACAAATGCAGGACTCAACAATGCAGCTCTGGTTTTTAAGATTGTTTACTGAGTGACTCAGCAGGGTCCGGTACACAAAAAGGCAGTCCAATAACAGCAAACAAATCAGAAACATATGACAATAAGGTGTGGTCGAAAAAACAGGCAGGTGGTCAAAAAACACAACGTGGTAAGCAGGACTAGAAAAACACAGGAACAGAGCTGGAAACAAAGGCACGAGGCGCATCGATCTGGCGGGGAACTAGTACAACCAATGAAGCTTATATACACCGTGGTGATGAGCTACAGATTAGAAACAGGTGTGTGGAAAACTAGGGTGTGGTCCAAACAGTGTGCACTGTTCACCACTAAGCACAAAGAGAGACAGACAAAAGAGGGAAAGACAAAGCCCAAGCAGCAAAACCCAGCAAGAGAAATCACACACTGAAAAACAACCAAACTGTTGTGTGTTGGGGGCTTGGCTGGACATTGTTTTGTGGTTTTGTGTTTGTTTTCCTTCCCAGGTGGTTTGGGGCTGATCTCTGGGGAGAATGTGCTGCAGAAGAGTCTCTCACCTCTGTCACGGTGATCTGCTGCACCTGTTGCACTCACGTGCGATTCTCTAATCGGGACGATTTACGACACCTGTGACATTCACGTGCAGTTCTGAGGACTCTCAGCTGGTACCAATGAAGAGATGAAGAGCTGCATTTAAGCCAGCAGTGATCTGGGCTTAGGGGCCGGAGAATACGACCGTGTGGCGATCGTTTGAGGACGCTGAGGGCCGCTCCAGAAGCTGACATTACGCCTGTGAAGGAGGACGAGGGTGAGAGGCAAGCGCTGTCAGCACACGTCAGAGAGTACAGTCTTGGGAAAAGCCACCTGGGGGTGTCAGCGGAATTCCTGAGTCCAGAACGTTCGGGCTCCGATCCGTTGAGGCGCTGGGAGAGCGCACCGCCTCTTCACCCCACCAGACTTATTTATTTTGTATTTTGTGTACCGCACAATGGGAAGAAAATAAATTTGTTTATTTTGGAACTGCTTCTGGTTATTTAGTGGTGGGTTCAGTCAGACGCTGGACCACTCCTCAACCTGCGTCCAGACCTTAACACAAACGTAAGATAAACGGAACAAAACAGAAAAACATGACACAAAAGTCCAAGTTCTGACACTCTGTGTGCATGTATGTGGATGGCTTCGATCACGGAGAAACTGACAGTTGCCTTTTGGTATGCTTATGTATTTGGGTCAAAGATGAATGCTGCAAAAACTGAAAGTTGATAGAACTAATATTTTTGGAGAAATTAGCGATATCAGTTAACAACAGTGAATAATGGACATTGTGATGCAATGCACCATGAGAGTTTGGGATTTTGGGGTTTTAAATGTTATTGTCGTCCATGCTAGTTTAACAGTGTTGTAAGTGTTTTTGATTTATTGTGGGGTTTTTTGTAATTCAATTGGTTTAGTTAGTTTAGTTACGTGTCATGTTGCCATTACCATGAGTGAAAAGTGAAGTGCTTTTGATGTCTTCCACCTCTGTTTGTGGGTGTGTAAAAGTAAAGGCACCTGCTTGCAGCAGAATGCAGAAAAGACAAAAAGCTCTGCATAAGTGCGTGCCGCTAAAACAGAAAGTTGATAGGACAAATATTTTTGGAGCAACTACGGATATTAGCTAAAAACGCTGAACAATGTGATAATTACATTCTGATCTCACACGCCATTCCAGCAAGGGGTGGTAAATCCTCTATAAAAGCATGCGTGCATGTGTGATATTATTTAGTAAGTTCAATGTAAGTACATAATATAATTGTAAATACATTAAATACATGGATGACACAAGAAAGTGAAAACACTTATTTCCACTGTGGTCCATTTAAAAATCAAATGACAAAATAGAACTAATAATAATAATAATAAGGCCGGAAATCAGCCTATCAAAGTGCACATAGCATCGTAGCAATATAATAATAAAGGATTATTAACTGAGCATGAGGTCGGTGCGGGAAAATATCAGACGTAGGTGTTGACAGTACGGACCGAGCATTTGCGAGATCCGTGTGAAAACACTAAGGTCTGATATTTCCATACAGGCCAAGCAAGTGAGGTTTTATTTATATATATATATATATGAGGTCTGTGATGAAAAAAGCGGTCCTTTTTATTTTTAAAAAAATAAATGGATTTGATTCATATGTTGTTACGTCAGACATGCTTGAACCCTCGTGCGCATGCGTGAGTTTTTTCACGCGTGTCGGTGACGTCATTCGCCTGTGGGCAGGCCTTGAGTGAGGAGTGCTCCACCCCGCCCGTCGGAATCTCTTTGTCTGAATAGCCGCTGTGGACGGCGCGCGTTGCTTTATCAACATTTTTTCTGGACCTGTGAGGGATATCCAAGTGGACACTATTGGAGAAATTAAGCTGGTTTTCGGACTTCCCACGCAGCTTTTTCAGGCGCCGTCGTCAGCCTGTTTCGACCTGAAAACATTCTAATTTAAGGCTTAATTCACCCAGGACGTCGTGAGAGAACAGAGAAGATTCAGAAGAGGCCGGCATGAGGACTTTATGCGACATTCCACTGTTTAAGGACATTTTGTAATGAAAGACGTGCGCGCAAATTCGCCGAGTCGTTTCCGTGACGACTCGGCAAATCTGTGTGCGCCGCGACAGGAAAAACACCTCCGTGTTGAAAACCATTTGTAAAATTCAGGTGGCTTTTGATGGCTTTCAACAAGTGAGTAACTGAGAAATTGTTTAACAGCTTGGGCATGTTCCAACTTGGCCGTTAAGATTTCCAACGGAGGTGTTTTTCCTGCCGCGACCCCCCGCGGTCGGGTCCAGCCCGACATGCGACTCTGCCCGCACGTTCTTTCATTACAAAATGACCGTTAACAATGGAATGTCCGAATAAACTCCTCATGCCGACTTCTTCTGAAAGTTCTCTGTTCTCTGACGACTTCCTGGGTCAACAGAGCCTGAAATGTGGAAGTTTTCAACTTGAAACGGTGAGACGCTGCCGCCTCGAAGCGCAGATCGCCGTCAGGCACCGTGGGCCGTCCTTAAAGCGACACTACCAGACCAAAATCTCTAATCAGCCGTTAAAATTTTTACCGAAAACCAGCTGAATTTATTGAATGGTGTCCACTCAGTTGTACCTTACAGTTTTGAAAAAATTTTGATCAAACAAAGCAGCAGTCTCTGAGCCATTCCTAAACAATGAAAAAATCGACGAGAGGGTGGGCGACTCCTCACTCAAAAACTGCCCACAGGCGAATGACGTAACCGACAGGCGTGAAAAAACTCTCACATGCCCACGAGGGTTCAAGCATGTCTGATGTAATCACACGTGATTCAAATCCATATGGTTTTTGAAAAAAATAATAAGGTCCGTTACTTTTATCACAGGCCTCGTATATATATATACACTCAACAAAAATATAAACGCAACACTTTTGGTTTTGCTCCCATTTTGTATGAGATGAACTCAAAGATCTAAAACTTTTTCCACATATACAATATCACCATTTCTCTCAAATATTGTTCACAAACCAGTCTAAATCTGTGATAGTGAGCACTTCTCCTTTGCTGAGATAATCCATCCCACCTCACAGGTGTGCCATACAAAGATGCTGATTAGACACCATGATTAGTGCACAGGTGTGCCTTAGACTGCCCACAATAAAAGGCCACTCTGAAAGGTGCAGTTTTATCACGCAGCACAATGCCACAGATGTCGCAAGATTTGAGGGAGCGTGCAATTGGCATGCTGACAGCAGGAATGTCAACCAGAGCTGTTGCTCGTGTATTGAATGTTCATTTCTCTACCATAAGCCGTCTCCAAAGGCGTTTCAGAGAATTTGGCAGTACATCCAACCAGCCTCACAACCGCAGACCACGTGTAACCACACCAGCCCAGGACCTCCACATCCAGCATGTTCACCTCCAAGATCGTCTGAGACCAGCCACTCGGACAGCTGCTGAAATAATCGGTTTGCATAACCAAAGCATTTCTGCACAAACTGTCAGAAACTGTCTCAGGGAAGCTCATCTGCATGCTCGTCGTCCTCATCTGGGTCTCGACCTGACTCCAGTTCGTCGTTGTAACCGATTTGAGTGGGCAAATGCTCACATTCGCTGCCGTTTGGCACGTTGGAGAGGTGTTCTCTTCACGGATGATGCGAAGGAGATGTGTTGCACTGCATGAGGCAAATGGTGGTCACACCAGATACTGACTGGTTTCCCCCCCCCCCCCCCCCAGTAAAACAAAACTGCACCTTTCAGAGTGGCCTTTTATTGTGGGCAGTCTAAGGCACACCTGTGCACTAATCATGGTGTCTAATCAGCATCTTGATATGGCACACCTGTGAGGTGGGATGGATTATCTCAGCAAAGGGGAAGTGCTCACTATCACAGATTTAGACTGGTTTGTGAACAATATTTGAGGGAAATGGTGATATTGTGTATGTGGAAAAAGTTTTAGATCTTTGAGTTAATCTCATGCAAAATGGGAGCAAAACCAAAAGTGTTGCGTTTATATTTTTGTTGAGTATATATATATATATATATATATATATATATATATATATATATATATATATATATAAACATGCAAACCTAAGGCATCGCCTGAATATGAAAGCTGCTGACAGTTTTGGGCTCGTAGTCAGACCTCTTCGCTTCACCTCCATGAAGAACTTGCTAACACATGGTCCGATCATTAGCTGGTAAGCTTTCAATCTGTGTATTTTTTCCAGTGCTGTTCAGATATTTATGGGGTATGTTCATGTCCAACTTGGTTTTTCTAATCATGTTTTTAGCTTTCTGGTTTGTAACGAATGTGATATGCATTCCAGACTGATTGTCATAGTAACCGGTCTGATATTTTTCCATATCAGACCAAAAATCAACCAATCATAGCGTGCATAGCATCGTAGCCATATAATAATAGTCTGTATATGATAACAAGAACCTAAACAATTTATAAATACATTAAGACAGTAAATTAACTTTAAAAAATTACATAATGAACAGGAAAGAAAATCCATTCAGTATCCACTATCTATGGCTGTATGGCTGTCTTGATTGCTTCCCTCACTCAATTTCTTCTTGCAAAATACCTCCAGACATTTATCATACAGTACCATACTGCTTACATTTCTCAGTAATTGATGCAAATGAAGTCCAAGACAGGGTCAGTGACTTTGTTTTGAGATGTTAATCTCTTGACTTGTCCAAAGAAAGTTGGCTGTAAAAGTGATGATTTGGCACTATGCATATACACATCTGTAATGCCCATGTGGGTAACGTGACCTTTCTGGTAATATCCTTGAATTAAAACTAACAATCAACACTACAAGCACATATTGATTGTTGTTGTTACATTTTAACACCATTGTGTTGGTATTCATGTGCCATAGTCTAAATACTTATACACCTGACTACACAATATAGGCATGCAGAAAATAATGAAAATCCCTATTATTCTTTACACTTCATACAGAGTGTAAAGAAAGTGCTGGTTAAGTGTTAACACTGCAGCAAGTACATATGATCCCATAGTGTTAAATCAACTCTACCATTGTGTAACTTACCTCTATTAGTGTTGATAAACTTGAATGAATAGTTTGTTAGAGTTGATTTAACACTTTCTGCAGTGTTAATACTGTAAAATGTATTACATATGACGTTTTCAGATGCATAATTAATAATTTCCATCATTTTCTGCATGCCTATACTGTACATTCAGATACTTAAGGGTTTGAACAGTTACACTATATATGCTATGCTATGACACTATATACGAGGTCTGTTAGAAAACTATCCGACCTTTTTATTTTTTTCAAAAACCTGATGGATTTGAATCACGTGTGCTTGCATGAGCCAACCTTGAACCTTCGTGCGCATGCGTGATTTTTTTCACGCCTGTTGGTTGCGTCATTTGCTTGTAAGCAGCCTTTGTGTGAGGATGGGTGGACTCTCTCATCGTTTTTTCTTTGCAAGGAAATGGCGGAACGACTGGAGCAGCGCGACTGCATCAAATTTTGCCAGAAACTGGGTGACAGCCAGGTGGAAACCATTCGGATTATTCAGACGGCTTTCGGTGACGATCCTCTGGGCATCACACAGATTAAGGAGCGGTACAACCGGTTTAAAGACGGCCGCACAACGGTGGAGAGCGCGCCATGCTCCGGTCGGCCATCAACACGCTGAAATGACTGGCTCATTTCCAAAGTGAATGCTGTGATGATGTGGGACCGTCATGTGATTATCCGAGAAATTGCGGAAGAGGTGGACATCAGCACTTTTTTGGCACATTCCACTGTGAAAGAATATTTGGCCATGAAAAGAGTGGCGGTGAAATTCATGACATGTCCAGCTTGTCCACAATTTCTCGGATAGTCACAGGACTGAAAAGCCACCGTAAGCCATCTGAATCTTCCGAATGGTTGGCGAGCTGGGCATGTTACAACATTTAAAGTATCGGATCGGGACTCGGTATCGGCTGATACTCAAAATCAGATGACTCGGAATCGGATCGGGGCCAAAAAATCCTGATGGGACATCCCTAGTGTTAATATAGCACTGCAAAATTTATTACATATGAAGTTTTGAGAGACAATGAATCATTTTCATAGATTTCCTGCATGTCTATACTGTAGAGTCAGGTTCATAAATATTTGGACAGTGCCACAATTACAGTTGATTTAATATGGTTTTGAATGGGACCATATGCATCCTTTCCAGTGTTAATTTAACACTGCACAATTTACTGTGTAGGCATCTTTATTTGACTTGGGCACTAGATGAGAGCACCAGCCTGCCTCTGAGCTCTGTAAACAAATACTCCCTCAGAGGGAGGGGGGAAGGAGAGAGTGAGAGAGAGGAAAGAAAGAACAAAGTTGGGGGGGGGGAGGAAGTAAAGCAGAGAGAGGAAAAAGAGATGAGGCACTTAGGGAGCGGAGGAAAAACAGAGTGAGTGGGCATCAGAGAGAGAGGAGAGAATAGGGGGATAGAGGTAGCTTAGGGAGGAGAGGAGGGAGACTTGACCCAGATTGGGAGCGTAACAGCAGCAGCAGCTGAGTGAGTTGGTGAATGTTTAATAGTGCCAACGTGCACACAAACATGCACACATCCGCGACACGCATGAAAACACACACTCACACACACACCACACACCACACACACACACACACACACACAAACACACACCACACACACACACACACACACACTGTTGACTGAGACTCTTGTTGCTGGAGTTCAGCTCTGGCCTGTTGAATTACTGCATTTATCTACATGTAACCAGACCTAAACGGGTAGACAGACCGCTAACCGGATTTACCAGCCACAGCGAGCACGACTGTGGAAGAAGTCCACTCTCCGCGCCACATGAGCACTTTGCGGTCAATGTGAAAATCCCCTGTCTGGCATCTAAAACATTACATTAAGTATGCCTCTGCCATGCACCAGCACTGCAAGAGCTGGTAAGTTTACTGGAAAATACACACTTCCTCTGCCCATTATACTGCATTAGTGTTGCAGCAGCAGGTGCACCCTCTGCTTTCTCTCATGAGTAAATCAGCTCAACAGGCTTACGGAAACTTGTGTCTGCACAATTTCTCACAGCAGTGACTAAAATGAAGTTTCTAAAGCATAAAATATGGCATGCTGTAAAAATAAAAAGAACTTGTTCACCTCAGTCTGATTTTTTGGGCTCCGCTTTCTCCACATTCTGAAGACAGAAGCTTCTCAACAGACACCCGGAGTGTAAAGCCAGATACCTGATGGAGGAATCTCATTTCCGACAATTTTATCCACAGCCTTATTCTTTCGGTCATTACCAAGTTCTTGACCATACATAGGTGAGAATAGGAGCATAAATGGAGTGGTAAAGTCTCACCTGCTGGCTCAGCTTTTTCTTCACCATGATGGTCCGGGACAGTGTCTGTAAACATCAGACGCCACAGCAGTCTGTCTATCGACCTCACACTCCAACTTACCCTCACTCAGGAACAAAACCCCAAGATACTCAAACTCCTCCACCTGGGGCAGTAACTCCCCTGATCCAGAGGGGACTATCCACCCTTTTCAGACACAAGACCATAGTGTCAGATTTGGAGGTGTGATTCTCATCCCAGTCACTTCACACTCGACCTCAGACCTGCTCAGTGCACATCAGAGGTCACTGCCTGATGAAGCCAATAGAACAACATCATCTGCAAAAAGCAAAGAGATTTAGAAGCTCATTTTATTTATTCATGTATTTTTTTGCAGTCTTTTGCTTTATTAAAAATCTTTTGTTGTTATGCAAGAAATGTTTTCTGTGCAGTACAACGTACATTTTAAAGTATTTCCAGTACAGCTGTACTGAACTGCTACACACAAATAAGCAGGAACTAAACATGTCTACGTGCAAACTGCTTCTTTCTTCTTTCTTTCTTTCTTTCTTTCTTTCTTTCATGCCATTTTATTGCTCTCTTTTTCTGTTTGCCTTGTTCCAGAAGTCAGCATTCTTGTTCATGTTTTCAGCTCCACTGAGTCACCCTCTGTATTGCGTGTGGGTGTGTGTGTGTGTGTGTCAGGCTGCTATTTCAGCACTTTACAGCACTATCGATTCATACCAGCCTGCAGGGGAAAACCAGGCCCCTTACAGCTGCACATATACACTTACTGTTCATATATATATATATATATACTGAACAAAATATAAGCGCAACACTTTTGTTTTTGCTCCCATTTTTTATGAGCTGAACTCAAAGATCTAAAACATTTTCTATATACACAAAAGACCTATTTCTCTCAAATACTGTTCACAAATCTGTCTAAATCTGTTAGTGAGCACTTCTCCTTTGCCAAGAGAATCAAATCAATCAAATCAGTTTCATTTATATAGTGCCAAATCACAACAAACAGTTGCCCCAAGACGCTTCATATTGCAAGGCAAAGCCATACAATAATTACAGAAAAACCCCAACTGTCAAAATGACCCCCTGTGAGCAAGCACTTGGCGACAGTGGGAAGGAAAAACTCCCTTTTAACAGGAAGAAACCTCCAGCAGAACCAGGCTCAGGGAGGGGCAGTCTTCTGCTGGGACTGGTTGGGGCTGAGGGAGAGAACCAGGAAAAAGCATGCTGTGGAGGGGAGCAGAGATCAATCACTAATGATTAAATGCAGAGTGGTGCATACAGAGCAAAAAGAGAAAGAAACACTCAGTGCACTCTGAGACAAGACCTTTCTAATTTTAGAGATATTGCGCAAATGCAAAAAAAGCAGTCCTACCATATTTGTTTAATATGCGCATTGAATGACATATCCTGATCAAAAATGACTCAAGATTTCTCACAGTATTATTAGAGGTCAGGGTAATGCCATCCAGAGTAAGGATCTGGTTAGACACCATGTTTCAAAGATTTGTGGGGCCAAGTACAATAACTTCAGTTTTATCTGAGTTTAAAAGCAGGAAATTAGAGGTCATCCATGTCTTTATGTCTGTAAGACAATCCTGCAGTTTAGCTAATTGGTGTGTGTCCTCTGGCTTCATGGATAGATAAAGCTGAGTATCATCTGCGTAACAATGAAAATTTAAGCAATGCTGTCTAATAATACTGCCTAAGGGAAGCATGTATAAAGTGAATAAAATTGGTCCTAGCACAGAACCTTGTGGAACTCCATAATTAACCTTAGTCTGTGAAGAAGATTCCCCTATACATGAACAATTTGTAATCTATTAGATAAATATGATTCAAACCACCGCAGCGCAGTGCCTTTAATACCTATGGCATGCTCTAATCTCTGTAATAAAATTTTATGGTCAACAGTATCAAAAGCAGCACTGAGGTCTAACAGAAACAAGCACAGAGATGAGTCCACTGTCTGAGGCCATAAGAAGATCATTGTAACCTTCACTAATGCTGTTTCTGTACTATGATGAATTCTAACCCTGACTGAAACTCTTCAAATAGACCATTCCTCTGCAGATGATCAGTTAGCTGTTTTACAACTACCCTTCAAGAATTTTTGAGAGAGAAAAGGAAGACTGGAGATTGGCCTATAATTAGCTAAGATAGCTGGGTCAAGTGATGGCTTTTTTAAGTAATGGTTTAATTACTGCACCCTTAAAAGCCTGTGGTACATAGCCAACTAATAAAGACAGATTGATCATATTTAAGATCGAAGCATTAAATTAATGGTAGGGCTTCCTTGAGGCAGCCTGGTAGGAATGGGGGTCCTAATAGACATGTTGATGGTTTGGAGGAAGTAACTAATGAAATAACTCAGACAGAACAATCGGAGAGAAAGAGTTCTAACCAAATACCGGCATCACTGAAAGCAGCCAAAGAGAACGATATGTCTTTGGGATGGTTATGAGTAATTTTTTCTCTAATAGTTAAAATTTTATTAGCAAAGAAAGTCATGAAGTCATTACTAGTTAAAGTTAAAGGAATACTCGCTCAATAGAGCTCTGACTCTTTGTCAGCCTGGCTACAGTGCTGAAAAGAAACCTGGGGTTGGTCTTATTTTCTTCAATTAGTGATGAGTAGTAAGATGTCCTAGCTTTACGGAGGGCTTTTTTATAGAGCAACAGACTCTTTTTCCAGGCTAAGTGAAGATCTTCTAAATTAGTGAGATGCCATTTCCTCTCCAAACTTACGGGTTATCTGCTTTAAGCTGCGGGTTTGTGAGTTATACCACGGAGCCAGGCACTTCTGATTTAAGGCTCTCTTAAATCTAATCCATCCCACCTCATAGGTGTGGCATATCAAGACGCTGATTAGACAGCATGACTGTTGCACAGGTATGCCTTAGGCTGGCCACAATCAAAAGGCCACTCTGAAGTGTGTAAGACATCTTGTCATTGTCTTAGGTCAGACGTTCTCATTCAGTCGGTACCCAAGGATGCTTGAAAGAATTTGAGTAGCCAAGGACATCTAGTCATTGCCTTGTATCCGAGTCTTACAAATATGCAGTAAGACAGGAAGTACTTGGATCTTCATTGTCCTGCAAAGACATTGGCATCACACAAACACATCTGCACAGCAACCTCATGACTCCATCAGCCCGATACAATGTGGACATTTTAATATGAACATGGACAGAAGCATGTGCAGTCAGAAAAATCATCTGATTTTTTCTCCTTCTGTAAATCTTGTTCTAATTATGTTTGTTCAAGATCTGCATGCTACAGTCAAAAATACCAAAAATAACACGGCCTCTGTGTACATTCTTTCACTTTCTTCTACTTATCCATACTCAAGTTGTGATGGCAACAGACTGATCAGCTCATCCCATTTGTCATCCGTATGCTTGGCCAAGTAATTTAACTGTTCTGGAGGGATCCTGAGGTGTTCTCAAGCCAGCTGGGAGATGTGTTTGAACATGGTAAATGATGAGGAAGATGGAAGGTTTACTGTGTTTTGTCATGAGTTTCAATCAACTGCAGCAGCACACCAAAAGGAATGATGTGGAATGCAGAATGTGGAATGGTGTCCCCTGGGGCTCCTCCCAGTGGACATGCCTCGAAGACATGCTCCCTAGGGAGACAACCAGGTGGCATCCACACCAGATGCCTGAACCACCTCAGCTGACTCCTTTTCAAATCCCACCCAGACATTCAAGCTTCTCACTAGCCAAAGCTCATGTGGCCAGGTGTGAACAGGAGCATAAATCAACGGAAAATCAAGCATGTCACCTTCTTGCTCACCTCTTTCCTCACCAAGACAGTCCAGTACAGTGCTGGCAGATCCATCTATCTAACCCCTACTCATGAACAAGACTCCGAGATACTTGAACTCCGTGTACATTCAATTTTTTTGGTTCCATTATAATCAGAAATATCACAATAAAACAGAAAAACTATCAGAAGGAACTGCTGATTTTGCAGGTAAAATGATGGTTCTGTCTGTTTTGCATCAAGGTTTGGGTGTTGCAAGTGTGCAACTGCATCATGCAAATGTGAAATGTGTACTCACTATGCAAAATGTGCAGTAGTTCTCAATTCACCGTCAGGGTCCATTGCATCCAATTTGGTACAATCCTCCAGATGGCATCTTCTGTGTTCTAGAAAAGTAGACCTTTTGGTGGATCATGAATAATGTCAGCATCCAACTGTGTGCGTCGCAGCTATGGAGCTTTCTTTCCTCCTGAAACAATCAGGTCTACCACTAGCCTCCATATGGGATGGTGGATGCAGCACATTGGTGGAAAGGTTTTATCCACGCCAGCGCCTCAACGCTGTCCATGCAACAGATGAAAAGGTTCTGAAATGGCTCAAAGAGCATGTGATCAGTTAAAAATGGTGATTTGAACTAACACTTATATTCAGCAACTATTCATGTTGCTTAGTATGACAACAAGAGGGCAATACACTACACTACAGTATGCTTGTGCGACCTTCACTTGTATTGCTGCAGACCAAGAAGGGAAAAGAAGAAAGGAGGGTGTGACACAAAGCCAGGCTGATACCACTAACGCTACTGCTGTACAGTATGTGCATGAAACCTCACTCTCTCACCCCTCTCCAGCTTGAGTGAAGGGTGAAGGAGAGCAGCAGGTGTTGGTCAAACCAACAGACAGTCACATCACACCTCTTAATGGAATGCACTCCTCTGCCGCTGACCTCAGCAGAAAATAGAAACAGGAAGTAGTTATTTGGAATTTATTTCCACTTACACCATGGGTAGACCAACGATTGGCACATCTCTGACCTCTCTCTGTGTCTCTTTGACCATTAACTGTGACTCCTAAAATGTTACATGTAAACATAACAAAACAGGGCATGCTGATGACTGAGTAACAACTTATTCTCTACTCATATACCTCTACTGGTGGTTGGCTCTCACTGCGGTATTGTATCACTTCCTGTTCCGGAGCACAGCGGTGTTTTTCCTGTATCTGTTAGCTGTTTAATCGCGCAGTTAGATTGATCTAGTTATCTAGATTACGATTTGTTTCCCAGTGTAATCTTTACGTGCCTTAACTAAAGCACTCCTTCTGCTGAATCACCTCTAATTATTTACACATTATTCACTTTGCGTGTTTTTAGGAATCCGCTAGCTTAGCGTAGCTACTAGCTCTTAGCCGATTTACCATGGTGGCTTCTTCCTGTCTCTCCCGCACCTTTCTGCTCTGGGTGTGAAAATGTTTACCTTATTCCTCCTTCGGCCTCCTTTAGCAGTAACGGTAATTGTAATAAGTGTAGCTTATTCATAGCTTTGGAGGCCAGGCTGGGCGAACTGGAGACTCGGCTCCGCACCGTGGAAAATTCTACAGCTAGCCAGGCCCCTGTAGTCGGTGGCGGACCAAGGGTAGCTTAGCCGCCGTTAGTTACCCCCTGGCAGATCCCGAGCAGCCGGGGAAAGCAGGCCGACTGGGTGACTGTGAGGAGGGAAGCGTAGTTCTAAACAGAAGCCCCGTGTACATCGCCAACCCGTTCACATTTCTAACCATTTTTCCCCACTCGACGACACACCCGCCGAGGATCAAACTCTGGTTATTGGCGACTCTGTTTTGAGAAATGTGAAGTTAGCGACACCAGCAACCATTGTCAATTGTCTTCCGGGGGCCAGAGCAGGCGACATTGAAGGAAATTTGAAACTGCTGGCTAAGGCTAAGCGTAAATTTGGTAAGATTGTAATTCACTTCGGCAGTAATGACACCCGGTTACGCCAATCGGAGGTCACTAAAATTAACATTAAATCGGTGTGTAACTTTGCAAAAACAATGTCGGACTCTGTAGTTTTCTCTGGCCCTCCCCAATCGGACCGGGAGTGACATTTTAGCCGCATTCTGCCTTGAATTGCTGGCTGTCTGAGTGGTGTCCCAAAAAATGAGGTGGGCTTCATAGATAATTGGCAAAGCTTCTGGGGAAAACCTGGTCCTTGTTAGGGAGAGACGGCATCCATCCCACTTTGGATGGAGCAGCTCTCATTTCTAGAAATCTGGCCAATTTTCTTAAATCCTCCAAACCGTGACTATCCATGGTTGGGACCAGGAAGCAGAGTTGTAGTCTTACACACCTCTCTGCAGCTTCTCTCCCCCCTGCCATCCCCTCATTACCCCATCCCCGTAGAGACGGTGCCTGCTCCTAGGACCACCAATAACCAGCAAAAATCTATTTAAGTATAAAAATTCAAAAAGAAAAAATAATATAGCACCTTCAACTGCACCACAGACTAAAACAGTTAAATGTGGTCTATTAAACATTAGGTCTCTCTCTTCTAAGTCCCTGTTGGTAAATGATATAATAATTGATCAACATATTGATTTATTCTGCCTTACAGAAACCTGGTTACAGCAGGATGAATATGTTAGTTTAAATGAGTCAACACCCCCGAGTCACACTAACTGTCCAGAATGCTCGTAGCACGGGCCGGGGCGGAGGATTAGCAGCAATCTTCCATTCCAGCTTATTAATTAAATCACAAACCCAGACAGAGCTTTAATTCATTTGAAAGCTTGACCTCTTAGTCTTGTCCATCCAAATTGGAAGTCCCAAAAACCAGTTTTATTTGTTATTATCTATCGTCCCACCTGGTCGTTACGGCGAGTTTCTCTGTGAATTTTCAGACCTTTTGTCTGACTTAGTGCTTAGCTTCAGATAAGATAATTATAGTGGGCGATTTTAACATCCACACAGATGCTGAGAATGACAGCCTCAACACTGCATTTAATCTATTATTAGACTTTATTGGCTTTGGCTCAAAAGGTAGATGAGGTCCACCCACCACTTTAATCATGTCTTGGATCTTGTTCTGACTTATGGTATGGAAATAGAAGACTTAACATATTCCCTGAAAACTCCCTTCTGTCTGATCATTTCTTAATAACATTTACATTTACTCTGATGGACTACCCACGCAGTGGGGAATAAGTTCATTACACTAGAAGTCATTTCAGAAAGCGCTGTAACTAGGTTTAAGGATATGATTCCTTCTTTATGTTCTCTAATGCCATATACCAACACAGTGGCAGAGTAGCTACCTAAACTCTGTAAGTGGAGATAGAGTATCTCGTCAATAGTTTTACATCCTCATTGAAGACAACTTTGGATGCTGTAGCTCCTCTGAAAAAGAGAGCTTTAAATCAGAAGTGCCGGACTCCGTGGTATAACTCACAAACTCGCAGCTTAAAGCAGATACCCGTAAGTTGGAGAGGAAATGGCGTCTCACTAATTTAGAAGATCTTCACATTAGCCTGGAAAAAAGAGTCTGTTGCTCTATAAAAAAGCCCTCCGTAAAGCTAGGACATCTTTGTACTCATCACTAATTGAAGAAAATAAGAACAACCCCAGGTTTCTTTTCAGCACTGTAGCCAGGCTGACAAGAGTCAGAGCTCTATTGAGCTTGAGTATTCCATTAACTTTAAACTAGTAATGACTTCATGACTTTCTTGCTAACAAAATTTAACTATTAGAGAAAAAATTACTCATAACCATCCCAAGAGACGTATCGTTATCTTTGGCTGCTTTCAGTGATGCCGGTATTTGGTTAGACCTCCTTTCTCTCCGATTGTTCTGTCTGAGTTATTTTCATTAGTTACTTCATCCAAACCATCAATATGTTTATTAGACCCCATTCCTACCAGGCTGCTCAAGGAAGCCCTACAATTATTTAATGCTTCGATCTTAAATATGATCAATCTATCTTTGTTAGTTGGCTATGTACCACAGGCTTTTAAGGGTGGCAGTAATTAAACATTACTTAGAAAACCATCACTTGACCCAGCTATCTTAGCTAATTATAGGCCAATCTTCCAACCTTCCTTTTCTCATCAAAAATTCTTGAAAGGGTAGTTGTAAAACAGCTAACTGATCATCTACAGAGGATGGCCTATTTGAAGAGTTTCAGTCAGGTTTTAGAATTCATCATAGTACAGAAACAGCATTAGTGAAGGTTACAAATGATCTTCTTATGGCCTCGGACAGTGGAACTCATCTCTGTGCTTGTTCTGTTAGACCTCAGTGCTGCTTTTGATACTGTTGACCATAAAATTTTATTACAGAGATTAGAGCATGCCATAGGTATTAAAGGCACTGCGCTGCAGTGGTTTGATATATTTGTCTAATAGATTACAATTTGTTCATGTAAATGGGGAATCTTCTTCACAGACTAAAGTTAATTATGGAGTTCCACAAAGGTTCTGTGCTAGGACCAATTTTATTCACTTTATACATGCTTCCATTAGGTAGTATTATTAGACGGTATTGCTTAAATTTTCATTGTTACGCAGATGATACCCAGCTTTATCTATCCATGAAGCCAGAGGACACACACCAATTAGCTAAACTGCAGGATTGTCTTACAGACATAAAGACATGGATGACCTCTAATTTCCTGCTTTTAAACTCAGATAAAACTGAAGTTAGTGTACTTGGCCCCACAAATCTTAGAAACATGGTGTCTAACCAGATCCTTACTCTGGATGGCATTACCCTGACCTCTAGTAATACTGTGAGAAATCTTGGAGTCATTTTTGATCAGGATATGTCATTCAAAGCGCATATTAAACAAATATGTAGGACTGCTTTTTTGCATTTACGCAATATCTCTAAAATCAGAAAGGTCTTGTCTCAGAGTGATGCTGAAAAACTAATTCATGCATTTATTTCCTCTAGGCTTGACTATTGTAATTCATTATTATCAGGTTGTCCTAAAAGTTCCCTAAAAAGCCTTCAGTTAATTCAAATGCTGCAGCTAGAGTACTGACGGGGACTAGAAGGAGAGAGCATATCTCACCCATATTGGCCTCTCTTCATTGGCTTCCTGTTAATTCTAGAATAGCATTTAAAATTCTTCTTCTTACTTATAAGGTTTTGAATAATCAGGTCCCATCTTATCTTAGGGACCTCGTAGTACCATATCACCCCAATAGAGCGCTTTCGCTCTCAGACTGCAGGCTTACTTGTAGTTCCTAGGGTTTGTAAGTGTAGAATGGGAGGCAGAGCCTTCAGCTTTCAGGCTCCTCTCCTGTGGAACCAGCTCCCAATTCAGATCAGGGAGACAGACACCCTCTCTACTTTTAAGATTAGGCTTAAAACTTTCCTTTTTGCTAAAGCTTATAGTTAGGGCTGGATCAGGTGACCCTGATCCAGCCCTAAGTTATGCTGCTATAGACGTAGACTGCTGGGGGGTCCCATGATGCACTGTTTCTTTCCTCTTTTTGCTCTGTATGCACCACTCTGCATTTAATCATTAGTGATCGATCTCTGCTCCCCTCCACAGCATGTCTTTTTCCTGGTTCTCTCCCTCAGCCCCAACCAGTCCCAGCAGAAGACTGCCCCTCCCTGAGCCTGGTTCTGCTGGAGGTTTCTTCCTGTTAAAAGGGAGTTTTTCTTTCCCACTGTAGCCAAGTGCTTGCTCACAGGGGGTCGTTTGACCGTTGGGGTTTTACATAATTATGTTATGGCCTTGCCTTACAATTATAAAGCGCCTTGGGGCAACTGTTTGTTGTGATTTGGCGCTATATAAAAAAATTGATTGATTGATTGATATATACTGCAAGGTGCACAGCGTCCTCAGGGGTTGAATCCTGACCTGCGTTACTTGAAACGATAAGATGTTTCTTGTACAGTAGTGTAGATTTTCAGCTTAAATTAATTCATGGTTTAACATAAATATCACAAATTAGTACAAAGTAAGTTCACACAAACAAGGAATTTGGTCTGATGTTACTGGTGCATAAACAAACAAGAAAAATACTTCTATAAGAAAAAAAAATAGACAACAAAGCTATATTCACTGTTAGCTAAATAAACAAACTGTTGGCAGTGTCGCCTACAGACCTGTTGGTTCTGTAGGCAAGCTGTAGGGGATCAAGGAGTAGGTCAGAGATGGCCTTGAGGTGTGTAAGGACAATGCGCTCGAAGGCCTTCATCACTATAGAGGTCAGGGTGACAGGTCTGTAGTCATTAAGTGCAGTAGTTCTTTGTTTTTTGTGGATGGGGATGATTGTGGAGGTCTTGAAGCATGCTGGCGCCTGGCATGTTTCCAGTGAGGTGCTGAAAATGTCTGTGAACACCAGAGACAGTTGGTCTGCAGTATGAATAGTGGACAGAGTCAGGTCTGGCTGGTTTGCATGGGTTCTGTCTCTTGAAGAGCTTGTTACCGTCCCTCTCATGAATGGAGAAACGCACGGTGGTGGAGGAGGTGGAGGTCCTTCCTGTGGGCAGGTTGTGTGTGTGGGGGGGTGTCGGGGCGACCCCACTTTGGGTGGAGAAGGAGGTGCTGATGGGTGTGGGCTAGTAATCATGTGGGAATGATAAGGACTGTCCCATTGTCTTTAAAATCTGCAGTAAAACTTGTTTAGCTTGTTGGCCAGACGAGGGTCATTGACAGAGTGGGGGAGGTTAGATTTGTAGTTGGTGATCTGTCTGAGCCCATTCCAGACAGAAGTAGAGTCATTGGTTGAGAACTGGTGTTAAAGTTTCTCAGCATACAGCTGTTTTGATTCCCTAACCGCTATCCTAAAGGCTCACTGACATGAGCATACCTTTGCTTCATGCAATAGCATGACCTGTGTTGTGCTGGAGAGTAAACTCATCTTTAATGGGTGCCAACAGGATGCCAGAGGGGCACCGGTGCATGCTATTGCACACAAAGAATTTTGAAATGTTCAAAAAATCTTTCACGCACAAATGTCATGCTATGTGGTGCAATCTAATCTCCAACATGACGTGCAGCTCGTCAAGTGGAGTAAAGAAGAGGTGAACAGAGCGGATGGTGACATCAGCGTATAGCATCGGAGGGCAGCTCATCTGAAGGATTATAACAAGAAGTTAAATCTGTTATAAACATACTTTAACAGCTGTATACAAGAAGGAAAGAACACACATCTGTTTTATCAAGCCATGACAATGTAGACAGGACAAATAATTACCTTTTTCGACGGCTCAAAATGCTTAGTAGTTAGGCGAATGGCTCCAGCTGCAGCCTCCTCTGTGATTCAGGAAGTGATTACAGCTGTTTACAATGGCCAATTTTCAGAAAAATGATTAATCCGCCACAAAATAATTATTTTATATTGGCAGCATCCAGCGCAGAGCGCATGGCAGCCGGTAGATCAAAGAACGGTGTCCAGCTGTGAAGACAGCTTGGGGGGATCTTCACGACAACGTTCGTGCTATTGCATGAGTCACAGGCATGCTAGTGTCAGTGTACCATAAACCTGTATGTTGACTCTTTAAACCTGATCTTGTCTCTACCCCTGAAAGCCTCCTCCTTCTGCAGCCTCAACTGTCTGAGTTTAGGACTAAACCAGGATTGGTTGCTGTTATATACATATAAGTACAGTATAGTATTGGACAAATTACATATACAAATAATCAATACAAATCAAAGGATGTCAGTCAAAGGATGGATACCTGGACATTTCCAAGTCACTTAATATAGCTTGGACTTTATTTCCATCTATCATTAAGAAATATTTATAGTATGGTGCTATATGATAAATCTGTCTGGTCTGACTGTGCAAGAAGGAAATGAATGAGAGAAACCATGTGGACAACTGTGAAGGAATCATAGTCTTCTGGGGCCATGACTGGACAAACTGGTGATCGGCCCCGAGGTGTGGAGGTCTAAAAATAAGGTACACTGCTGGAGCTCTGCTGTCGTGACGATGCAGGACGAGATAGTGTTATGGACAAACAAAAACCTCAAGGTCAGTTGCTACTGGTATTTATGCAACGCAATGCTTATATGCCTTACTCATGTACATGCATCTACACAAAAAAAAGAAACTGAATTGAAAAACAATGATTGAACAACATAAAATAAAGACAAATTGGAAATACAAAAAAAAAAAAATCCCTTTACTGCTTCATTGCTTCACCTCAGGGAGCTTTGGTGGCTGCTCTCCACTTGCTTACTTTCATGTGTTGGAGCCCGTTTTTAATCTGATTAAAGTCCTAATGATCAGGGAATGTCTGAACTTCTTTAATGACCAGGGAGTCACAACTGAATGTGAAGATCAAATGAAGCTGAATGAGATCCTTTCAGTTATTACTTTCAGAAAAGTGAAGAAACAACAAGCCAAATGCAGGGGATGTGATGATATTCCTAAACATGCTATGAATGACATTTAAACATGAACATAGCGTTCAACAACTATTTTGTTTGTAAAGAATTGATGAAGTCATGTGCAGAGAATGAAACAACACTCTTTTGCTTTTCACTTCCATCTTCTTGGTCTATCCGCACATGCGCATTCAGTGTATGAGGTTTCCATATATGCATGTTAAGTGTATGAGTCCTGCCATGCAAAACCATTGCCCTTCTCCGCATTTATCAAGAGACAGCAGTCTTAGTACTGACTACACAGCTGTTGAATTATTTTCCCCGTAAATGGGGAACAGCAGTGACTTTCCATATATACATCCAAAAATCACATTTAGAGACTAAAAATCCTTTTTAGCCAAGAATCCCATCTGACTAGAATCCATATATCTTTGGCTTTTACCACATGCAGAGAAGAAGGAACCTGTTAAAAGTCTCCTAATGTCGTTAGTTCTACTCAATGCAGACATATGAGGGGGTGAGGAGGAATGGCTGAGGAGGGAAGCTTTGTTTATGAACTGAACTGTGGCTCAGGTGTGACATCTGGTGGTAGAAAAAAAAATCAATCATAGCACCTTTTGAGAGCCAGTTCTGTAACGTGCATGATTTCTTGCTCAAAAATTGCTCCGGATCCCTTCACAGAGCATGTGTGATGAGCAACAGCTTCCTTTAAAGAAACACCCATAGAAAGAGCGCCTTTATCAGAGAAGTAAGAATGCCTTTTAAGATGCACCACTTTAACATCTACGTAGAAACTTAAACATCTTTTTCAGAAAGGATGCATTCAGTAATGTACCCATTAAATAAACTGGTGCACAAGGAGTGTGGAGGTATGTGCAGGTGCATCTGCTGTTTTGTTTCATACTGGCACAGAGGCCCAGTGTGAAATCTTGCCAAACTACAGCAGAATATCGCATCGAGTCAACACTGGCATCATGATTTTTGAACAATCTGTGACCGAACGTCGGTTTCTTTGTTTTTAATCCACACAATGCTGTCAGTTCTACTTTATGTTGATAATAAATAAATACATTTAGAAAAGTATTTCTCAAGGAAAAAGAGGGAAAAAAATGAATTTCATCCATTTTGGAATAAATCTGTAACATAACAAAATGTGGAAAAAGTGAAACGCTGTGAATACTTTCTGGATGGACTGTAAACCATTATTTACAACACGAACCACAGCTTCAGTTTTATTTGTGAATGTTGCAGTTTTGTATTAACTTTTTTATCCACTTAAAATTTTTACAAAATGACACAAAGAATGACTAATAAGTTTTAAACTAATTCTCAGGGACAGCAGAAAGGTGGTACATTGTTTTGTCCAAATACCAATATGCTACAGTACAAACACCCCCTTTCTAGGACTGTCCTGCCAAACCGTAGGATGTGGGGTCACCTTTGCCACTGCGTGCTTAATCATGTATCACACATCCTCACACAGAGACTGTATTTAGACACTCACAGGCTGCAGAAAAGACAGAACCCCTGCCAAGCACAGAGAAAACAGGTAAAACAGGAAAAGCAAAATGAATGTGAAACAAGACAAAGAAATCCTTGAAAAAATGCAGGAAAAGATGAAAGAGGGAAAAGACTAAGACAGAGATGTAAATGCAGGCTGACAAGGACTGAATGGTGCAGGAAGCGTAATATGAATTTGTCATCTACTTGCAAAATGTTTTAAAGATGAATAATCTTGTTTAACATATCGTTTTTGATCAAATACAGTAATTTTCTGAGGTATAAAAACAAAACACTCCTCGTCTGGGGAGCAATATGTGCGGAGGATCCAGTTTTTTGGGGGATGGGGGATCACCTTTGCTTTTGGCTCAGGTGATCCTTCCGCCATCGCCATCTCACTGGATCCACTGACATTGCTCCCCAGACTCAGGATGTTTTGACATTTTATTTTGCTGAGAGTGCAATGCATTATGGGACAATTTCTGCCTGCTGTTTTCATTATTTTAATTGGATTTTTCTAAATAATTGCATGAATTCACGGCCACCACCAAGGAAGCGTGTATTTGGATACATACATGCTTGTACATATATATCAAAAACAAAAAGACAAGAGTTGTGAATTTATATACCGTATTTTCCAGAGTATGTCACACCAGAGTATAAGTTGCATGCGCCAATCAATGCCTCTTGAAGAGGAAAAAACATATATAAGTTGCACCCTTTTGTGTGCTATGAGCTAATTTGAGTAGCGTACTTTTTATAAAAGGCATTTATTCTTGTATTATTGGAGTTTATTTTGTTTAATGCTTTGATTCCTGTAAAAGTCAGATATAAATAGTCATAATTAATATTATTAAGAATGAATGTTATTTTTCAGTATATAAATTGCACTGGAGTATAAGTTGCACCCTTTTGTGTGCCATGAGCTAATTTGAGTAGCGTACTTTTTATAAAAGGCATTTATTCTTGTATTATTGGAGTTTATTTTGTTTAATGCTTTGATTCCTGTAAAAGTCAGATATAAATAGTCATAATTAATATTATTAAGAATGAATGTTATTTTTCAGTATATAAATTGCACTGGAGTATAAGTTTCAGTTAAAAAAAGAACAAAAAACTGACTTATACTCTGGAAAATATGGTATCTTTTTGCATAAGTCCCACCAGCAGATAGTTTCCATTTTCTTCAGATTTCTGCCTGTTTACGAACACTTACAACATAATCTGTGCACAAAAGAGACTTCAGCTTATGGAATCAATTTGGGAATCAGTTTCTGCAATGAGGAAACAATTGAAAATTGTTGATTTAAAGATTGGATCACAAATGAATTGCTGCATGCTAATCTGTCTCTGGGCGTGTGTCACAATGGTCAAGTGTGTATTTTGAACGTGTCACTGAGATTCAGCATATGTTGTAACGAGGAGAAGACGGCTGGAAGATAATCTGGGTTTTAGCTGCTTTGGTTAGTTTCATCCATTCTCAGCATGGGTATAAGGAAGCTACATAGTGGATGGCATTCATACACAGACAATAATACAAAGAACACATACACACACTGCACATATGCTGCATCTTCTATTCTCCATTAATCTTTACAGGAAACATCTTGACTCCAACATTGCCAGCCGCAGTTCCTATATTAATCGATTTTCCAATAAACATCACCATCATGGATACAGTGACATCACTGAAGACATGAGTAATAGTTTTTTCTCTCTTGTGGTACTTGTGAAACAATTAAAATCCATTTCCTGACTAAAAAGCTGAACTAAGAATAGAAAGCTTACATTCTTCTTTTGTTATTGGATAGAATCATTTGTCAAACTGCAAATGTGGTACAAAGTGCCCAATAAAGTGCGGACAATCTGTAATGAACGTTTGGATTTTTTTTTTTCCACATTATGCCGACATAAGATGGTTTTCCATTACTTATTCACAAAAAAGTTAACTGATATTCTCAGAATGTCAACAAAACACTACAAAGAAATAACAATGTTTCCACTGAGTGATGGAATACAAATGTTGGCTTCTTATGATAACTGTCACTTTAGCGAGGCTCTTGTGAAAATTGTAATTACAATAGCCATGGCAACAGAAGGGTAAGCTCAGCTAAACATCAGCATTTTGTCTTTTTTTTAATTTAATATTGCAGTAATTACATCATTTACAAAGTAATACAAACAGAATGACACTCTATGGTAAATCTGCATGGAGTAGATAGTTCTCAAAAACTGAGTGACTATGCAAGAAAGAGAAGAGTGAGGAAAGCCACCAAGAGTGAAAAAAATAAGTTTTTGTTTTATCATTCATAGTCTCTGAAAAATGGCCAAAAACCCCAAAAATCCAAACAGGGTATGTAAACGTTTGAGCACAACTGTATGTCTTAACAAGTTCTTTGTCTCTTCCTCTCAACATGTACCATGTCATCTTACTGTGTATCATCATTTAGATATACCTTAGTATACACTAGTAGAGTTCTACTTTAGAATTGGAATATATTATAGAAGACACACCTTACTGAATTTTCATGTGACTTGTAACACTTGAAAAAGTGTTTCCATTGCAGTTTTATGAAATATGTAATTTTCAAATTGCCTGAAAAACCACCTCTTGCGAGTGTAAAAACTTATTTTGTGATATTTTAGAGTTTTATTTAATACATATGCTTCCATTAAGTGCATTTTCAAACTGTTATTTCAAATTCCGCAATTTGGAGGGTCAGGGAAACCTGATTATACTCGTAGATGTTTTTTGTTTGTTTTTCTTTTTTTTTTTTTTTACATACAAAGCATCTTTTGGTGAAAGCAGTCAATATCTATCAATCAGGTATGCATTAATGGTTGAGAATATGAGTTTTTCAGTGACTGGCGCACAATATAATAAAACGTGCGCACATTCTCTCTACATGCAAAACATTTGCGATGACACTTCCAGGGCTCCGTATAAAATACAAGAATTTAATAATAATTCTGCTGTGTAACATTACATCCAGCACTGGCATCTTTCACACTGTTTAAAAAAAAACCCGTTCCCACTGTTTAAAAGAAGTAATGCATGTAAATTGCCACAAGGGTGATTCCTGGCATTGGTCCACAAAAGCCACACTAATAAAACAACTTGTCAGAAGTAACTGCATATTTTTCTTTTTTTAAATTGCCCCATGAGTGCAGCCATCAGCAAAGGCTAATTATCTGAAAATGCATTTAATGTGCCCAATTAATCTGCTGCCCATAATTGATCTACCACTAATGTGAATTATTCTGTAAATATCTGATCTTGTTCAAATGGGCAAATGTTTATTGGTGTCTTTTAGCTTGCTTGTTATTTTTTAAATTAATTAATTAATTAATTAATTCTTTGTCATTTCTCTACAAAGTTTCTCAGGGAGTTTTCAACACCTGAAAGTTTGGACTCACCCACCCCAACCCCCCCCCCCCCACCCACCCACACACACCCACACACACTCTCTTTTTTCTTTATTTTTTTTATCATACATTTGGTTTGACATTGGCATTTTGTCAATTCCAAGAAAATTATATTCTGACTCAACTGAGGAAAATTCATGAAGGTTCTATTAACTACAAGTGTAACAATATTATTACAGTATTACTACTATAAAGAGGGGTTTGATTCCAGATGTGCACTCCAAACTCGTCATATGCGTCATATTTTACCCCTTTAGCGTCCGCGGTGAAACAATACTGCGGTGCCCAATTAGACACTGGAATGAAGGGTCTGTGATAGTTAAGGGCCCATTCACACATAGTGCAAGTTTGGTTGATTTGCGCATAAAGTGCGCATGAAGCAGGAATCATGTGCAAATCATGTCAAATTGTAGCTGCCTCGTACACCTGTTGCTACAACTATTTGCGCACACCAGCAACTGAAAGACAGAGTGTGCACTGTGCGAGCCCACTGAACCCTCGCGTGGCAGGTGTCGCCCAAATTCCAGGTGACACACACGAACATCTAACACCGCTTGTTTAGCACTTAGACAATGTGTGGCCATTCGTACTATTAACACAACAACAGTCAACAGAGAAATCTGCCACTTTCAGTCATGTATCAGCAGAAATACGTGCTTTTTAAAAAATTTTTAGAAATTACACTTATCTGCTTGTTGATTTTAGCCATTTCACACCCCTGTTATGGGACAGTGATTGTAGTGCAGTGGTAAAGTTTCCATCTGGTAATCAGAATGTGCGGGTTTGAAACCTGTGGCATTTTTTTCTTTTTATTTTACCGTGGGCTTCTGTATTGCATCCCCTTTTATGTATTATTTATATCAACCCAGTGATATTCAGTACCTATTTTATTTATCTCCACATTAGCAGCGTGACGTGCACCTCATCCCATGGAACATAGTGCAAGCAGTGTGTTCCTGCCCGAAAGACACCATCGCGTGTACGAACCATCGCACCGGCATCGTGCATGCCTGCCTGTTGGCACGATGTATCGTGGTGCGCTCATACGAGCTCTACCGCCGTGAGTTGCCCTGAGTTGTACATATTCGCATTATGTGTGGATGGGCCCTTAATAATGTATAACTCAATTAATCAAGATGTGAGCATGTACATGAATCCAACCGTAAATCCAGGTGATCAGGAAGTAAGGAAACAAACATACACTAGGAGCAACAATGTAAAAAAAAAAAGCACGAGAAGAATAACGCAAAGATTTCATGAGAAACAGGAATAACAAGGTGAACATTAGACATTTAACACGTAATACTATGGGAAGTAGAAACCCAGACACCAGAACATGAACCATGACAGTATCCTTCAATGAGACACTTTCTGTCTCAGTCCACCTAACTGTAAATGGATACCTGTCTTGGCTGTGGAAGTAACCTGTGATGAAATGGAATTCTGTCCAGGAAGAGTCATGGACTCTCATCTGCTTCATGCTACAGTATCAGGGATAAGCACTGGCAACAGTGGGCTAAAGTGCCTACATTGGACTTGCTTCTTTCCTCTAAAAGTCTCAAGAGGGATATGTCAGAAGCAGCATTTTTGTTTGTATGTTTTTTTTAATAGAATGCTTCCAACATGCTGTGATTGAAGTTTTCTTTGTGGTTCTTGTGCAAGGTCCCAAGGTGAACTTTATCTTTTGTCTGTTCTATTTTTGATGCATCCTGCTGGCAGTATTGGCTCCTAAGATCACATTTTTTTGCAGTTTGCATCACCACTGTAGAATCAACATGGAAGAATCCAATTTTATGTTGGATATATTTTATTTTGGTGCCATTTTTAAATTATTCAATAAAGAAGAAGCGCAAATTGTAAGGGTTTTTTAAACTGTTGTCAGTGTGGCTTTATGTATCTGATGTAGGCTTGCTTGTGCATCATAAATTGAGTATAAGTAAGGTGGGTCGTTTTAGTCGTTTGAAGTAGGCCGGCTCATTAAACTGTCACCCTTTCTCTCCTTTAACTCTATTAACCCATGAACTGACACTACATAATTTAGTTTGTTTTGTCTCTGTGATTTAACTGAGCAACATAATTTCAAAATAACTTCACCAATGGGAAATAATGCAATATTAACGACAGATACATCTTTAATCTTCTCATCTTTCATATTCTTCTCCAAATGAATGATTGTGAAACAGATAGCTGCAATCTAATGCATTTTAATGGTGTTGCATTAGTATTTCCTGACATGCTGCTGAGATGCCTCACAAGATTTGGCCTAAAAATAAAATCAGGCCTCCTCACACTTCAATCCTGGCCTGTGGTCATAAACCTTGTGTCAACCTTGAAGGTACAATATCTGCTGTTTTGCCTTGAGGCAGGAGTTAACATATTTGGTGAAGTTCATGTCACAGTATCACTCACCTTGAGAAATGAAACTGATCCAACACACAGACAAGAAGGGAAACTAGTGCCATCTATCCAAAAAGATGCTTTAGCACTAATCTAGAGGTTGCTGGTTCAATTACTAACACCTTTGGATGTGATGCAATCAGATTTTTTTTTTTTTTTTGGTACGGTGACTTGTCTTAAAAGAACTTGAAGGACTGTAACAACACATTATGTAATAACGACTCACCAAGATGTTATAAATTAGCACTTCATTATGCACTGCAATAACAACTGCATTTTATAATAACCTGGCACATTTTGTAATAAATAGCCTGAAAACAGTATGCAATTTTATAGTTTGTAATAAATTATTGCATATTGCAGTGATATTTACACAATGTGGAAGTTGCACTGTTTTGTAGACTATGTACTGTAGTTGCAGTATGTGTCTTAGTGGTTAGCACTGTTGCCTCACACCATGGGTGTGAGTTGGTCATGGTCATGGGTTCGATTACCACCTTTGGCCTTTCTGTGTGGAGTTTGCATGTTCTCCTTGTGTTTGTGTGGGTTTCCTCCAGGTGTGCCAGTATTCTCCCACATTTAAAGACATGCATGTTAGGTGAATTGGAAACTTTAATTGTCCAGGTCTCCCCTACAAAAGATATCTTGATCACAATGTGACTAACCTGGTTAAATAAGGGTTAAATTAAAAATGAAAAATGCAATATGCTCAATATTATGCACTGGCATTCATCACTGATTTTAGCTGCCTCACCCACCACTGTGAATTGTATGCTAAAGCTGGCATGCCCTCTTTGACTGTTAGGTGAAATGCACATTGGATGACTCTGGATTACAAGACTCTTAATGGACTGGCTTTGACCTATTTATCTAATTTACTTTGGAAACCTGAAAGCCGTTATGCTCTGTGCTTTTATGACATGTTATGCTTTCATGTACCTCGTGAAACGGTCTGGATTGACCTCGTTGAACACCTTCCACTGCAGCTTAAGAGATCTTTAACAGAATTCTTTTGCACAATCCCGCGTTTCTAAATTCAAACTTGTCTTAGTTTATCCATCGTTACAATTCATTACGACCAAGATGAATGTATTTTTGTATTTATTTGTCATTAATGTTCACATGACAATGTCAGTCTGAATGTTCTTCTGACCATCATGGCGTGTGCTGCTGCCTTTCTTGGCCAGCTCACCCTTGTAAAAGAGTTTGCGATCTCAATGGAATTCTATCTGATTAAATAAAGGTTATTCTTCTTCTTCTTCTTCTTAATATTATTATTCTTTAATGTGAAATAGGCACCATGGTGGCTTAGTGGTTAGCACTGTTGCCTCACAGCCTTTCTGTGTGGAGTTTGCGTGTTCTCCTTGTGTTTGCGTGGGTTCTTTCTGTGTGCTCCGGCTTCCTCCCACATCCAAAGACACACTCATTAGGTGGATTGGAGACTTTAAATTGTCCATAGGTGTGCGTGCAGGTGTGAATGTGTTTGTTTGTATTTATGTGGCCCTGCGACAGACTTGCATCCTGTGCAGGGTATACCCCGCCTCACACTCTATGACTGCTGGGATAGACTCCAGCCGCCCAACGACTCTTAATTGGAGTAAGTGGTTGAAGAGTGAATGAGTAATGTGAAATACAAAAGTAACATGTTTTTGTAATTTCCTGCACACTCGCTCCCATTTCTTAATTACAACAATTCAGATTCATTCCCACTATATTTTTAATAATATTACACACTGCATTCAGGCTGTTTGTTAAAAAAGGTGGCAGATTGTTACTAAATGCATATTTTATTACATAATGAAGAGAAAATGTCTTTTGTTACGTTAATGCATAACTAATTGTTATTACATAATGCACTGTAACACAGCCTTTGTATTGAACTCTCAGGAGTCCAGAAACATCAAAACTCATTGATTTGGACTTTGACAGCCAGCACTCAGGAGTTGGACAAAAAAATCATGTTATCACATGAAGGATGACTTCATATGAGACTACAAAAAAAAAAAAAAAAAAAAAAAATCCAGCATTCTTTATTTTTATTGTTGCTGATGTTTTGTCTGTCTGTGGAACAAATATAAAGTTTGTTTCAACAGTGGAAGAAAAAATACCCCAAAGGAAAATGACATCCACCAATCAACAGGCAACACTGACATACTGTAGTTTTCAACGTGTTAGTCTAACAGTTACAACTCCTTTTCTAAAATACCATGGTGGACGATAAATTCTTCCACAAGTGTTGTCCCTGAGTGTATCATATCTCGGTTCATAGTGAATTGTCTCATAAGGGAAGGATGCACATCCTTCATATATTGTACATTTCAGTATAATGTTGGGCAGGTAGCTCAGTGGTGTTGGAGAGTTGGGCTATTGATATGTAGACCTGGGTTTGACTCATGGTGATGCTACCTGTCTGTGTCCTTAGAAAAGACATTAAATCTGCATTGTCCCAGTCCAGGTCAGACTGCCATCCCATCTAAGGGGAAATCATCGACGCTCATCTGCTTCATGCAATGTCCACCACCAATGGGCGTCAAGGCCTTCAGTGTCTTCTTTTTCAATGTATATTGATCTTCACTGGACACTACCAACCATATTTTTAGTTATTATTTTTATTTATTTTATTGTATTTTATTTGCTCGCATTCCTTACCAAACACCAAACTTGCAATAACTGCTGCTTCAAAAAAAATTGGCCTCAAGACAACACATGGAGCCACTGCTATGAACCAAGAATGGTCTTATGATACAATACGATACACTTTATTGTCCCTTCCGGGAAATTTGTCTTGGACTCCAAGAGCTGCACAAATAAAGCTGCCAAGGCATAATTACATAACTCATGCATATTGCACATAACTTAATACACACACCAATATTGCACATACCCCTTTTGCACAGCAGTCTCACCCAGATGGGTCATGCATATTGCACATATTCCTAATATACACACCACTACTGCACATACCCCTTTTGCACAGCAGTCTCACACAGATGGGTCATGCATATTGCACATATCCCTCACCAATATTGCACATGCTCCTTTTGCACAGCAGTCTCACACATGGTTAAAGGAAAATGCTGACAATTCAGTAAATAACAATGAATAAATAACACTGAATAGCAATGACACCGTGACATTAATCCACAATCCTGCTACATATCCCAAGAACCATTGTTTAAAACTCTAACTGGCGTGGGCACAAGTTTTTAAAGCAATTCAGTCTACATTGAGGGACTCTGTCACCCTGCTCAGCGTGCAGCTCTCATTGGAGCGACAACACACAGAATGTGTCTCTTATGATTTGTCTCTCTAGATCTCTTTCAGTGCAGCTTCTTGTTCTGACTTTAACACAAAGTTAACACCCAAGTCTTTCATCGCAAACTGTAAATGGTAATCAAAACATTCCATTCATCCATCCATCCATCGTCTACCGCTTAGTCCATTTAAGGGTCATGGGGGGCTGGAGCCTATCCCAGCAGCCATAGAGCGCGAGGCGGGGTACACCCAGGACAGGACGCCAGTCTGTCACAGGGCCACAAAGAAACAAACACAGACACACCCACACACACACCTACGGACAATTTAAAGATTCCAATCCACCTAACCTGCATGTCTTTGGATGTGGGAGGAAACCAGAGCACCCGGAGGAAACCCACGCAAACATGGGGAGAACATGCAAACTCCACACAGAAAGGCCACGGGAATTGAACCCACGACCTTCTCGCTGTGAGGCAACAGTGCTAATCACCAAGCCACCGTGCTGCCCCATTCCAATCATATCTTTCTGAACTCTTCTGCATCAAACTCCATCGTGTCAGTGTTTACAATATGCTTGAGCAATAACAGGTGAAGCTGCTCATAAACTTTAAGTTTCTTAAATATTTATTACAGACACTCTTAAAACTTCAGTTATCTTTATAATTTTATTACTGGTAAATTTTAGAATTAATGTAGATGAGATGTACTCATTATCTCGCAGGAATATATTAAAACCTTCATCGGAATAATTATCATCTGATAAATTTAGTTCCGATAACTTTAAGTCCAATAACATTTTTTTTTTTTTGCTGGTAAAGTTTAACAGATAAAAACATTTGTAAACCCTAAAATCAAACATTTTAGTCTGTTTGTTGTGTGTTTATAGCCACGGAGCAGACTGGTTGCCTGTCACTTGCTGATTTGTGCTCATTAAGCACAAAACATGATTGGCCGGTCGACGCAGGGAGCATTATGGGTAGTGTAGTTCAGGTTCACTTTGGACGTTACAGTGACTTGTCCACTCAACACAAAAACAAAACAATTTTAACATTTTATTTTATTTCTTTGTGGCTGCAGTTTAATTGCCAAGACTCGGTGGGGGAGAGGAGCTCTCACGGCGCAGCTGTGTGTACAGAGGGAGGGACTTTTCTTCACGTTTAGACATTGTTTTGGATTTTTAAAAAGGATGCTTTATGTGGATTATTTATTCAGATGAATCCCAACAGGTAAGACAAGTAAGAATTTATATTTTCTATGTGTATTTTACTCTGCCAATCAATGCATTAATGGACGTATTTTGGTTGTTTAAGCCACAGGATTCAAAGCATATGAAAAAAAGCAGCAGCTTTTAGCTCGTAAATGACGGTGTATCTAATACCGAGATAAACTGTGACTTAAAATACTGTGTTTTACTGCTTTTGAAAGATGAGGACAGTGTTTAGGGTTTTATTTATTTTTTTATTGATTCATTTTTCATGTGTTCTTTGTGTTTGTGATCCTTGAATTTACCCAGCAGCCCCTGCGGTGCTTAAAGTGAAACTGGTTTATCAGAAGCTGATAGTGTAATCTGATGTGGCCACGTCCAAATCAATACTAAAAGTTATCGGTTATCTGTAATAAAGATAACCCTTTTAGCAGTTTGTTGTTATAAAAGATAACTTTTCAGTTATCTGATTAATGTTTATCGAAGCTAACTTTTTGGTTAGTTGTGCTCACCACTGCTTTTTGAGCAGGAATTCATCAAACATGTTGGCCGCGGGTGCGTACTAACACAGAATACTCAGAAACTGGAGAGTTGTTCGGCCATAACGAGAGTGACTACTTAGGTTGCCATAAGCTAATCTAGTGGCGCTCATGAGAGTGTGGGACTCTGTATCACCTACCAGATGGTAGGAGTTCATACTCGGAGTAGAAGATGTGGGAAGGATCTGATCTTTTAGCCTCCAGACTGCCTTGCTTGTCACCATTTCGTTTTTCTTTTTTGTTTTTTTTAGGTACCACCATGCATTTTTAAATAAAAGTTTGAGGTTAAATGGTTTCTGCATGTCTGCCACTCAGTAGTATCCCAATGCACCTCCCTTTGCTTTTTTTTTACTGAATCTCTTTGGATTTATCTGATATCTCCACCTTCAGGAGTGTAAAGCTAGCTCTCTCTGCTATGTTCCCCTCACCTCTCTCTCTCTCTCTGCTCTAGGACAGAGATAATTAATCTCAGATGGAACTTTGAGTCCTTCTCCATGTTTACATGCACTCAGTGTGTATGTGTGTTTATCCTGTGTCTGCACGGGTGTGTAGGAGTCGCATGCTTGTTTGTGCACACAGTTTTGTGCGTGATACTTGCTATTTTGATTAACGGCTGTAAACAGTTAAGCTAGCAGTAATGACTATAGCGAGCAGCCTGTGCTGTAGCCAGTGGGCTTCATACTGATTACTATCATCATGAAGATAAAAAGCCACAGAGCCAGTATGAAGTTTGGGTTTGTACTGTGGATATGTGTGAATGTGTCTGTGTGGCTATCTCTCTTTGTGTGCAAGATGTGTGTAAGATGACTGTTTTGTGTTTGTCTGCACTCGTCATTCTCTACAGTTCAATCAGCACAGCAACAGGATGACATAACACACAGCACTACTGCCAGAGATGTGATGTAATGAAACAAACGCAATAAATATATAATGTGAATCAATGTTAGAGTCTTCAACCAAAACTAAAAGATTGGGGTGCATTCTCAATGTAGTTTAAACAAAATTAGACGTACTGAAGTCAATTCAATGTATTTATGCATCAGAAGTCTAACATAAGTCTGTTAGATAATATCTGTGCTAACTCCTTATTTTATGTTAGTGATCAAGTATTTGCTTTTGCTATTTGATTGGAAGTCTCTGGGATCTGGTTTAATGTTTAAACAGGCAGGACTCCCCCTATCTGTGAGAGCCAGTAACATTAGAAATGTGAGACTAAACTACACCCACTGTAAATGCCCACATTGTATAAAAAGTGCTGTATCACCCATTTTCTGGGCCTTTCACAAGGTAGACACTAGGGTTGAGCCAGAAAAAAGCATTTTTGACGAGCACGAGCATGAGCCAAGTAAAACTCGTCAATATCTGTGTTTGTGCTGAAGGAAAATTGTCATTGGCTAACTGACTGTCTTCACGCTCTGTGACTGGACAGTCACACACAGCGCCACCCCTCCCTACACAGACACATATCACTGCAGCTGCTCACACACACACACACACACACACACACACACACACACACACACACACACACACACACACACACACACACACACACACACACACACACACACACACACACACACACAGGATCTCTCTCTTGCCTCACGTTGCTCTCCATTTTCTTCAGCTCGCCTCTTTTTTGGTTTGTATGATATTTAAAGTTACTTGGTGAACTTGTTTCGTATCGTATGCAGTGCTTTTGACAAGACAGAGCTGAAAACGGCTCGTGTCGCGTCGGTCACTGCCTCCACTCCGGTCAGTTTTTTTTTACTTATTTATTTTTTAACCGTTTGCTTGCTCTTTGTTTGGTTGTTGATATAAAGTCAGTTGGAAAACTTTGCTCCTACTGAATGTGGTGCTTTTGGGAAGAATACAGTGAACAAGACTGACATATTATTTCCGTTTGCCATCACTGGATGTTTGCATGAATCACCAAGTTCACACAGATCATTAAAAAAATAAACAGTCTTACAGACCACTTACACACATACACACATATAGCTGAACACACAAAGTAGCCTATATTAATATTTTATTGTATATGGCTGCATGCAGTATCTGACACTTTCTCACTGCAGTTCATAAAATAAATTTGTTGAACAACCTCTCTCTCTCCCTCTCACACAGTCACTCAGTCACATGCACACACGCACGCACACACACACACACACACACACACACACACACACACACACACACACACACACACACACACACACACACACACACACACACACACACAGGATCTCTCTCTTGCCTCACGTTGCTCTCCATTTTCTTCAGCTCGCCTCTTTTTTGGTTTGTATGATATTTAAAGTTACTTGGTGAACTTGTTTCGTATCGTATGCAGTGCTTTTGACAAGACAGAGCTGAAAACGGCTCGTGTCGCGTCGGTCACTGCCTCCACTCCGGTCAGTTTTTTTTTACTTATTTATTTTTTAACCGTTTGCTTGCTCTTTGTTTGGTTGTTGATATAAAGTCAGTTGGAAAACTTTGCTCCTACTGAATGTGGTGCTTTTGGGAAGAATACAGTGAACAAGACTGACATATTATTTCCGTTTGCCATCACTGGATGTTTGCATGAATCACCAAGTTCACACAGATCATTAAAAAAATAAACAGTCTTACAGACCACTTACACACATACACACATATAGCTGAACACACAAAGTAGCCTATATTAATATTTTTATTGTATATGGCTGCATGCAGTATCTGACACTTTCTCACTGCAGTTCATAAAATAAATTTGTTGAACAACCTCTCTCTCTCCCTCTCACACAGTCACTCAGTCACATGCACACACGCACGCACACACACACACACACACACACACACACACACACACACACACACACACACACACACACACACACACACACACACACACACACACACACACACACACACACACACACACACACACACACCTTAATCAATATTGTTTAACTTTGTGTGGAAAAAAAATGCCAAGAACGTTAGGTAGTAAAAACAAATAAATAATTGAAAAAAAAAAATCACAGTTTGATCATAAAATTAAAAAAAAAGAAAGTTGTGTTGAGAATGACAACTCTTGTTCATGCATACTTAGTAGCTCATGATTTCCTACTACATTGAATTTCAATTCTGAGGCTGTTCTGTTATTCATTCAGACACTTAAGAATATTTATGTTCTGAGTTCACAAAAAACTTGTTCTGTAAAATAGCTCCTTTACGATTGTGATCCAAAACACTGAATCTCAATTCTGAGGCTCTTCTGTAAATATTCATTCATACACTTAAGAATATTCATGTTCTGAGTTCATAAAGAACTTGTTCTGTAAATAGTTCTCTTACGTTTGTGATCAAAAACATTGATTTGAATCTAAGTTTGAAGCTGTTCTGTAAACAGTTTTCAAATAAACAATAAATATAGCAACTTCTGATCAATCCATATCAATATCAGACTTAAAATTGTTGGGAAGGTGTCGTAGCATGGACCCACAACAGGGGGCGCAAATGAATGGACAATGAATAAGCCAAAAAGTAACAATTTAATGTTGTGACAACACACAACTAAATACACAAAATTTGCAAAGTCAATTAACACCAGGTGACGTGTGGGCAGGCTCGAAGATAGAAGACCCCCGACGAGAGAGAAGCCCCGTCCCACACGGCTTCCACCACCAGCGGTCTGAAGAACACCGGAGCCGCCAAGTCCCGAGTCCCCAGGTGGCCTCCGTCTTCGGCTGTCGACCCTGGTACTGCTGGCAGAAAGCAAAGACAAGATGAATGAGTGTGAGTCCGCACACTCAGTAATCCACAGTCTGCACACAGTTAGGAGGGAGCACCTCCACCTCCAATCACACACTCGTGCAGCTCCTGTTTAAACCACTTATCTGGTTTGGGGTGTGAGGCGAAGCCGTCGCTGTCACACCAAACGGCAATTCCACAGATAAGGGCGAACACCACAGGACAACGGCTGCAAAAGAAGTTCAGATTATCACTCAACAATATGAGTCAGCAGAGAAATTACCTCTTTGGTAGTCGATTTCTCGGCGGGGAGGTGGAGTTGCAGTCCGGCTTATATAGTGGTGTAGATGAGTGACAGCTGGTGCGATGAGTGACAGCTGTCACTTCTTCTGGGTCTGGTGCCCTCTCGTGCTTGGAGCCCGCACTCCAAGCAGGGCGCCCTCTGGTGGTGGTGGGCCAGCAGTACCTCCTCTTCAGCGGCCCACATAACAGGACCCCCCCCTCAATGGGCACCTCCTGGCGCCCGACCTGGCTTGTCCGGGTGTCTTTTGTAGAAATCGGCCAGGAGGGCTGGGTCCAGGATGAAGCTCCTCTTCACCCAGGAGCGTTCTTCAGGTCCATACCCCTCCCAGTCCACCAGATATTGGAACCCCCAGCCCTTACGACGGACGTCCAGGAGCCTGCGGACTGTCCAAGCAGGCTCCCCGTCGATGAGCCGGGCAGGAGGCGGCATAGGTCCAGGTGCACAGAGGGGCGAGGTTTGGTGTGGCTTGATGCGGGACACATGGAATACAGGGTGGATCCGCAGTGAAGCTGGGAGTTGGAGCTTCACTGCGGCCGGGTTGATGATTTTGAGGATTTTAAATGGTCCAATGTATCTGTCTTTCAACTTAGGGGAGTCCACACAGAGAGGGATGTCCTTTGTTGAAAGCCACCTCCTGCCCGGGCTGGTATGTGGGGGCCGGGGAACGCCGGCGGTCCGCATGGGTCTTGGCCCTCGTCCGGGCCTTCAACAGGGCAGAGCGGGCGGTTTCGCCACACCCGGCGGCACCTCCTGAGGTGGGCCTGGACTGAGGGCACACCGACCTCTCCCTCCAGCAGCGGGAACAATGGGGGCTGGTACCCCAAACATGCCTCAAAAGGGGAGAGGCCGGTAGCAGACGAGACTTGGCTGTTATGGGCATACTCGATCCAGGCCAGATGGTGACTCCAGTCCGCCGGGCGAGCAGAGGTGACGCAGCAAAGGGCCTGCTCCAACTCCTGGTTAGCCCGCTCTGCTTGGCCGTTTGTCTGGGGGTGGTACCCGGACGAGAGGCTCACGGTGGCCCCCAGCTCCTTACAGAAGCTCCTCCAAACTTGCGAAGAGAACTGGGGACCACGATCTGATACGATGTCCGATGGTATCCCATGCAGCCGCATGACGTGGTGGACCAGGAGGTCTGCCGTCTCCTGGGCCGTCGGGAGCTTCGGGAGGGCCATGAAGTGGGCCGCCTTGGAGAACCGGTCCACTATCGTGAGACTGATGGTGTTGCCCTGGGACGGCAGGAGGCCCGTGATGAAGTCCAGGTCGATGTGAGACCAGGGGTGGTGAGGCACCGGCAGGGGTTGGAGGAGTCCCGAGGTCCTCCGATGGTCTGCCTTGCCCCTGGCGCAGATGGTACAGGCCTGGACGTAGTCCCGAATGTCGGTTTCCAGGGACGCCCACCAGAAGCGCTGCTGGACCACTGCCACGGTCCTACGCACTCCCGGATGACAGGAGAGCTTGGATCCGTGACAGAAGTCCAATACGGCAGCTCTGGCCTCTGGTGGGACGTACAGTCTGTTCTTGGGGCCGGTCCCTGGGTCCGGGCTCCTTGCCAGGGCCTCCCGGACGGTCTTCTCCACGTCCCAGGTAAGGGAGGCCACGACAGTGGACTCGGGGATGATGGTCTCAGTGGGGTTCGACAGCCCAGCCTTGGCTTCCTCTTCGTGCACCCGGGACAACGCATCCGATTTTTGGTTCTTGGTCCCGGGGCGGTACGTGATCCGGAAGTCAAAGCGCCCGAAGAACAGAGACCAGCGGGCTTGCCTGGGGTTCAGCCGCTTGGCGGTCCGGATGTACTCCAGGTTCCGATGGTCCGTGAAAACCATGAAAGGCAACGACGCCCCCTCCAGTAGGTGTGTCCACTCTTCAAGAGCCTCCTTCACCGCGAGGAGCTCCCGATTGCCGACGTCATAGTTCCGTTCAGCTGGGGTCAACCTGCGGGAAAAATAGGCACAAGGATGGAGAACCTTATCAGCCTCCACGCTCTGGAACAGCACGGCTCCTATCCCTGAGTCAGAGGCATCCACTTCCACTATGTACTGGTGATCAGGATCAGGCTGCACCAGAACTGGTGCAGTCGAGAACCGGCGTTTCAACTCCTTGAACGCGGCTTCGCACCGATCCGACCAGGTAAAGGGGACCTTGGTGGAGGTCAGGGCAGTCAGGGGGCTAACTACCTGACTGTAGCCTTTAATGAACCTCCTGTAGAAATTTGCAAAGCCGAGGAACTGCTGCAGTTTCCTGCGGCTTGTTGGTTGGGGCCAATCTCTCACCGCCGCAACCTTGGCCGGATCAGGGGCGACGGAGTTGGAGGAGATGATGAACCCCAAGAAGGACAAAGAAGTGCGGTGGAACTCGCACTTCTCGCACTTCACAAACAGCCGGTTCTCCAACAACCGCTGTAGGACCTGACGTACATGCTGGACATGGGTCTCAGGGTTCGGGGAAAAGATGAGTATATCGTCCAGATATACAAAGACAAACCGATGCAGGAAGTCCCGCAAGACATCATTTACCAAAGCTTGGAACGTCGCGGGGGCGTTAGTGAGGCCGAACGGCATGACCAGGTACTCAAAGTGACCTAACGGGGTGTTAAATGCCGTCTTCCATTCGTCTCCCTTCCGGATCCGAACCAGGTGGTACGCGTTTCTAAGATCCAATTTTGTGAAAATTTGGGCTCCATGCAGGGGCGTGAACACTGAATCCAACAGAGGTAACGGGTATCGGTTGCGAACCGTGATCTCGTTCAGCCCTCTGTAATCAATGCATGGATGGAGTCCGCCGTCCTTTTTGCCCACAAAAAAGAAACCAGCACCCATCGGGGAGGTGGAGTTCCGGATCAGCCCGGCAGCTAAAGAGTCCCGGATGTAGGTCTCCATTGATTCGCGTTCCGGACATGAGAGGTTGTACAACCTACTGGACGGGTACTCAGCGCCCGGGACCAAATCGATGGCACAATCGTACGGTCGGTGCGGGGGAAGAGTGAGTGCCAGATCTTTGCTGAAGACCTCAGCAAGATCATGGTACTCCTTTGGCACCGCCGATAGATTGGGGGGGACTTTGACCTCCTCATTAGCCGTCATGCCGGGAGGAACCGAGGATCCTAAACACTCCCGGTGGCAGGTTTCGCTCCACTGCGTCACAAACCCGGACGGCCAATCTATCCGGGGATTGTGCTTCACCATCCATGGAAATCCCAAAATTACTCGGGAGGTAGAAGGTGTTACATGGAACACTATCTCCTCCCTGTGATTTCCAGACACAACCAAGGTCACTGGCTGTGTCTGATGTGTGATTAATGGAAGCAGGGTGCCATCTAGTGCTCGCACCTGCAATGGTGCCGGCAGAGCCACCAGGGGGAGCCCTACTTCCTTTGCCCATCTGCTATCCAGCAGATTCCCTTCCGACCCCGTGTCTACCAGTGCTGGGGCGTGAAGGGTTAGATCCCCACAAAGGATCGTCACTGGGATTCGTGCAGATTTGCGGGATTTCCCCGTGTGCGTGTTATGGCCCACCCTTAGCCCAGTTTCTAAGGACGGGCATTGTAGTTTGACCGTTTTGGGGCAGTCCTTCTGCATATGCTCACAAGAGCCGCAGACAAAACACTCCCCGTGGGCCAGCCTCCTTTGTCTGATGTTTGTTTTTACTTTGGCCCTGCTTGTGTCCATAGCCTCCTCAGCAGGGGGAGCTGTAGCCACACGGAGCTCTCTGGCAGTGAAGCGTGGGGACGACGTCACCTTTTCAGAACCGGAAGGGGGAGGGACGGCTCGTGCCCGGTCACGCCCCCTGGCCTGCTCCCGACGATGCTCATTTAAACGGTTGTCTAAGCGTATAACCAAATCGACAAGCCCGTCAAAATCCCGCGGTTCCTCCTTAGCCAGAAGGTGCTCCTTCAGGACCGGAGACAGTCCATTTACGAAGGCGGCGCGGAGCGCAACGTTTTTACAGCCGGACCTCGCTGCCGCGATGCGGAAGTCGACTGCATACTCGGCTGCGCTGCGACGCCCCTGTCTCATTGACAGCAGCACGCTCGAAGCGGTCTCGCCTCTGTTGGGATGGTCAAACACTTGTTTGAACTCCCGTATAAACCCAGCATAAGACGTTAGGAGCCGTGAAGTCTGCTCCCAATGCGCCGTAGCCCAGGCGCGTGCCTCTCCTCGAAGCAGATTAATAACATAAGCCACCTGGCTGGCGTCTGACTCGTACATGACAGGACGCTGTGAAAAGACGAGCGAACACTGCATGAGGAAGTCTGCGCACGTCTCAACACAGCCCCCGTACGGTTCCGGAGGGCTTATGTATGCTTCAGGGGACGGTGGGGGGGGGGGTCGTTGAACGACCAGTGGAACGTCTGTTACGGGCCCAGGACCAGCAAGAGGAGTGGCTGCAGCAGCGCCCTGATTGCGCGCTTCCACCCTGGCGGTGAGAGCCTCCACCCTCCGGTTAAGGAGAACATTCTGCTCGGTCACTAAATCTAGCCGAGCCGTGAAGGCGGTTAAGATCTGCTGCAGCTCACTCAACACGCCTCCCGCTGACGCCTGCACTCCTGGCTCTTCCATTGGCCGTTCAAGCTCGGGTTGACGCCCCTCGGAATCCATGACGAATGGCCGAGAAATCCTGTTGGGAAGGTGTCGTAGCATGGACCCACAACAGGGGGCGCAAATGAACGGACAATGAATAAGCCAAAAAGTAACAATTTAATGTTGTGACAACACACAACTAAATACACAAAATTTGCAAAGTCAATTAACACCAGGTGACGTGTGGGCAGGCTCGAAGATAGAAGACCCCCGACGAGAGAGAAGCCGCGTCCCACACGGCTTCCACCACCAACGGTCTGAAGAACACCGGAGCCGCCAAGTCCCGAGTCCCCAGGTGGCCTCCGTCTTCGGCTGTCGACCCTGGTACTGCTGGCAGAAAGCAAAGACAAGATGAATGAGTGTGAGTCCGCACACTCAGTAATCCACAGTCTGCACACAGTTAGGAGGGAGCACCTCCACCTCCAATCACACACTCGTGCAGCTCCTGTTTAAACCACTTATCTGGTTTGGGGTGTGAGGCGAAGCCGTCGCTGTCACACCAAACGCCAATTCCACAGATAAGGACGAACACCACAGGACAACGGCTGCAAAAGAAGTTCAGATTATCACTCAACGATATGAGTCAGCAGAGAAATTACCTCTTCGGTAGTCGATTTCTCGGCGGGGAGGTGGAGTTGCAGTCCGGCTTATATAGTGGTGTAGATGAGTGACAGCTGGTGCGATGAGTGACAGCTGTCACTTCTTCTGGGTCTGGCGCCCTCTCGTGCTTGGAGCCCACACTCCAAGCAGGGCGCCCTCTGGTGGTGGTGGGCCAGCAGTACCTCCTCTTCAGCGGCCCACATAACAAAAATAATGTACTGATTTAAGCCCAAGCCATTTTTTTTGGTTAAATCACGCCCACTTCCGGTTTAGGCGCCGCCCACTACGAGTACAGATATGGAGAGATGGTTGAACAGATACAGATACAGATAGTGGTGTACTCGCTCATCCCTAATGGACACTGTCTGTGAGGGTCTCGGTCCGCTTTTCATTGTGACCTTTAATACATCCAAAATGAGCAATACAGTGGTTTGGTTCTTGGTAAGGGGCAGTAAATTACATAAAGAGCTGGGAGAAATTACAAGTCACATTAAAGGGCTATACATAAGTAAGTTCTCAACTTTACCCACCCAATGAGCAAGCAGGTTGGTGACAGTTGTAAGGAAAAGTCCCAACATCTTTTAATAACAGGAACAAATCTCAAGCTAACCTGACTTGGGCTGGGGGGGTTGACCATCTGCTATGGCACAACATAAGACTGACAGAAGGGTTACGACTAAACAACTGCATATTAACTCAGCATTCACAATGGCAGGACAATTAAATTAACAACAGCAAGGTACAGATCAGAGCCCAAGAAAGGTAGACTATGTTAGTGTGTTAAGCCCCTTTCACACCGGGACAATGTAGAGTTGCGTAATGCAGCGTACCATCTACGCCAAGCTTATGCAGCCCTATAGTGAGCTTATGCAGCCCTACATGGCAATATGCTGAGGGATGCAATGGAGTCTGCAAAATGGATGCAAAAAATTAAACGTTTAATTTTTTTGTGGGCATTCAGTGTAGAGCACTGAGTCAAAGTGTTCTACGCAAGTCCATGCAACACTGCGCTACTGTATGCAAGTCTACATAACACTGTGCTATTGTACACCAAGCCTCCACAATTGTTCGCTACCCTATGCCGGTCTGGCGAAAAATCCTTGTAGGTTAATTACCAGTACATACCTACATTGCTAGATTTTATTCATCACGCTGAACTTTGCTGGCAGTGAAGCCTCAAAACCACAGAAGAAGAAGAGGCAGACTAAAACCACAGAAGAAGAAGAGGTGGGTCAAAGCTTCCCCCATTTGTGCAACATACGAGGTCTGTTAGAAAAGTTTCCAACCTTTTTATTTTTTTTTCAAAAACTACATGGATTTGAATCATGTGCGCTTGCATCAGCCAAGCTTGAACCTTTGTGCGCATGCGTGAGTTTTTTCACGCCTGTCGGTTGCGTCATTCGCCTGTGGGCAGGCTTTGAGTGAGCACTGGTCCAGCCCCCTCGTCAGATTTTCATTGTCAGGGAAATGGCTGAGCGACTGCCGCTTTTCTCCATGAAAATTTTTTCAGAAACTGTGTGAGACAGCCAGGTGGAACCCATTCGGAAAATTCAGATGGCTTTCGGTGAAGATTCTATCAGTGTCACACAGATTAAGGAGGATTACAACTGGATTAAAGACGGTCCACAGCGGCGGAGAGCGCGTCGCGCTTCGAGCAGCCATCGACAGGCTGAAACGACAAGATCATTTCCAAAGTGAAGGCTGAGTTGATCCGGGACGTTGTGTGACTACCAGAGAAATCGCAGAAAATGTGGACATCAGCACTTTTGCGGCACATTCCACTGTTACAGGAGATTTTGTAATGAAAGACGTGTGGAGGAATTTGCGCGTCGGGATGGAGCCGCTCATGGCGCACAACAAAAAACACCTCCATGTTGGAAACCATTTGGAAGATTCAGACGGCTTTCGGTGGCTTTTCAGTCAAGTGAGTATCTGAGAAATTGTGTAACAGCTGGGCATGCCACAACATGTCCTGTGAGACTTCCAACACAGGGGTGTTTTTTGTTGTGCGCCATGAGCGGCTTCGTCAGCGGCAGTCGCTCAGCCATTTCCCTGACAATGAAAATTCGACGAGGGGGCTGGACCAGTGCTCACTCAAAGCCTGCCCACAGGCGAATGACGCAACCGACAGGTGTGAAAAAACCCACGCATGCACACGAAGGTTCAAGCTTGGCTGATGCAAGCGCACATGATTCAAATCCATATAGTTTTTGAAAAAAATAAAAAGGTCAGATACTTTTCTAACAGATTTCGTATGCAGCCATTCCGACATAAGGTCTGTTAGAAAAGTATCAGACCTTTTTATTTTTGGCAATAACCTTTTTGATTTGAATCATGTGTGATTGCATCAGCCAAGCTTGAACCTTCGTGCGCATGCGTGAGTTTTTTCACGCCTTTCGGTTGCGTCATTCGCCTGTGAGCACGCTTTGTGGGAGGAGTGGTCCAGCCCCCTCGTCGGATTTTCATTGTCAGGAAAATGGCTGAGCGACTGCTGCTTTGCTGCATCAAAATTTTTTCAGAAACTGTGAGAGACAGCCAGGTGGAAACCATTCGGAAACTTCAGATGGCTTTTGGTGAAGATCTTATTGGCATCACACAGATTAAGGAGCATTACAACCAGATTAAAGACAGCCCACAGTGGTTGAGGGCGCGCCGCGCTTCGAGCGGCCATTGACAGGCTGAAACAACCAGATCATTTCCAAAGTGAAGGCTGTGTTGATCCGGGACATCGTCTGACTACCAGAGAAATGGCAAGAGAGGTGGACATAGCACTTTTTCGGCACATTACACTGTTGCAGGAGATTTTGTAATGAAAGACGTGCGGTGGAATTCACGTGTCAGGACGGAGCCGCTAATGGCGCAGAACAAAAAGCACCTCCGTGTTGGAAGTCTCATGGGACATGCCCAGCTCTTCCACCATTCGGAAGATTCAGATGGCTTTGGGTGGCTTTTCAGTCAAGTGAGTATCCGAGAAATTGTCGAAGAGCTGAGCATGTCACAACATGTCCTGTGAGACCAACACGGAGGTGCTTTCGTTCCGTGCCATTAGCAGCTCCGTGGCGAATTCCTCCGCTCCTGTTTTCATGACAAAATCTCCTTTAACAGTGGAATGTGCCGGGAAAGTGCTATGTCCACCTTTTCTGCCATTTCCCTGGTAGTCAGACGACGTCCCGGATCAACACAGCATTCAGTTTGGAAATGATCTGGTCGTTTCAGCCTGTCGATCGCCGCTGGGAGCGCGGCGCGCCCTCCGCCATTGTGCGCCGTCTTTAAACCGGCTGTACCACTTCTTAATCTGTGTGATGCCCATAAAATCGTCCCTGAAAGCCATCTGAATTTTCCGAATGGTGTCCACCTGGCTGTCTCTCACAGTTTCTGGAAAACTTGATGCAGCGCTGCTCCAGCCGTTCAGACATTTTCCTCACAATGAAAATCCGACGAGGGGGGAGGACCAGTGCTCACTCAAAGCCTGCTCACAGGCGAATGACGCAACCGACAGGCGTAAAAAAACTCACGCATGCGCACAAAGGTTCAAGCTTGGCTGATGCAATCACACGTGATTCAAATCCATAAGGTTATTGCAAAAAATAAAAAGGTCCGATACTTTTCTAACAGACCTCGTAGATACACAGCACAATGCAACTCTACACAGGCCTGGTGTGAAAGGGGACTGGATTGATGCTACTTTAATCACTGAATAAGAGCATTCCCATAGTCATCCTCTCCCAAATGGACCTCTAGCTTCTCCCCAAGAAGCAACTTCCCCAAATCAAAAATTCCTACACATGTATCAATGTAAGGTCCTTTGAAGAGCCATACATGAGATATCCAGGAGTTCACCCAACACCTATTTGACATTATAATTGTTCCCAGTCATCCCACCACTAATTTAAAGTGGCCACTCTCAGTTCTAGAAATTTCCTATCCAATCATACTACATTTTAGTGTGCAGACATCCTTCATTCAGTTAAGAACTGTCCAGGAATCACTGAACAGTAGCTGAATCTCATATACAGTGAGGAAAATAAGTATTTGAACACCCTGCGGTTTTGCAAGTTCTCCCACTTAGAAATCATGGAGGGGTCTGAAATTTTCATCTTAGGTGCATGTCCACTGTGAGAGACATAATCTAAAAAAGAAAAAAAAAAAATCCGGAAATCACAATGTATGATTTTTTAATAATTTATTTGTATGTCTAGCACAAGGCTGGGGTGGACTACAGGACAACAGGCAAGCAGCTTTGTAGAAGACAACAACTCTTATGATTATTTATTAGAAAGAGGAAGAAACACAAGATGACTGTCAATCTCCCTCGGTCTGGGATTCCATGCAAGATCTCACTTTGTGGGGTAAGGATGATTCTGAGAAAACTCAGAACTACACAGGAGGACCTGGTCAATGACCTGAAGAGAGCTGGGACCACAGTCACAAAGATTACATTAGTAACACATGATGCTGTCATGGTTTAAAATCCTGCAGGGCAGCAAGGTCCCCCTGCTCAAACCAGCACATGTCCAGGCCCATTTGAAGTTCACCAGTGACCATCTGGATGATCCAGAGGAGGCATGCGAGAAGGTCATGTGGTCAGATGAGACCAGAATAGAGCTTTTTGGAACTCCACTTACAATGTTGAAAGGATGAGAACAACCCCAAGAAAACCATCCCAACCGTGAAGCATGGGGGTGGAAACATCATACTCTGGGGGTGCTCTTCTGCAAAGGGGACAGGATGACTGCACCGTATTGAAGGGAGGATGGATGGGGTCATGTACTGTGAGATTTTGGCAAACAACCTCCTTCCCTCAGTAAGATCATTGAAGATGGGTCATGGGCTGGGTCTTCTGGCATGACAATGGCCCAAACACACAGCCACGGCAACTAAGGAGGGGCTCCATAAGAAGCATTTCAAGGTCCTGGAGTGGCCTGGCCAGTCTCCAGAGCTGAACTCAATAGAAAATCTTTGGAGGCAGCTGAAACTCCAAACCTGAAAGATCTAGAGAAGATCTGTATGGAGGAATGGACCAAAATCCCTGCTGCAGTGTGTGAAAACGTGGTCAAGAACTACAGGAAATGTCTGACCTCTGTAATTGCAAACAAAGGCTACTAAACCAAATGTTAACATTGATTTTCACAGGTGTTCAAATATTTATTTGCAGCAATAACACACAAATAATTAAAAAAAATCATACATTGTGATTTCCAGATTTTTTTTAAGATTATGTGTCTCACAGTGGACATGCACCTAAGATGAAAGTTTCAGACCCCTCCATGATTTCTAAGTGGGAGAACTTGCAAAATCGCAGGGTGTCCAAATACTTATTTTCCTCACTATATATATATATATATATATATATATATATATATATATATATATATATATATATACACGCGTATATATCTGTACTCGGATAGTCACACGACTGAAAAGCCACTGAAAGCCATCTGAATCTTCCGAATGGTGGAATAGCTGGGCATGTCACAACATGTCCTGTGAGGCTTCAACACGAAGGCGCTTTTGCTGCGCCATCAGCTTTGTGCTGATGAATTTCGCCGCCACTCTTTTCATGGCCAAATCTTCTGTCACAGTGGAATGTGCCGAAAAAGTGCTGAGGTCCACCACTTCCGCAATTTCTCAGACGACAGTCCCACATCACCACAGCATTCACTTTGGAAATGATCTGGTCATTTCAGCGTGTTGATGGCCGACCGGAGCGTGGCTCGCTCTCCACCGTTGTGCGGCCGTCTTTAAACCGGTTACCGCTCCTTAATCTGTGTGATGCCCATAGGATCGTCACTGAAAGCCGTCTGAATAATCCGAATGGTTTCCACCTGGCTGTCGCCCAGTTTCTGGCAAAATTTGATGTAGTCGCGCTGCTCCATTCGTTCCGCCATTTCCTTGCAAAGAAAAAAACGACAAGAGACTCCACCCATCCTCACACAAAGGCTGCTTACAAGCAAATGACGCAACCGACAGTCGTGAAAAAATTCACGCATGCGCACGAAGGTTCAAGGTTGGCTCATGCAAACACACGTGATTCAAATCCACCAGGTTTTTGAAAAAATAAAAAGTTCGGATAGTTTTCTAACAGACCTCGTAAACAAAGTGTTGCATGACGTAAAGCAACTGTCATTGCTGTGTTCCACCCAACACAGCCGTCATTTTCACATAAAGTGCAAATTTCCTTCTGGCCCTGATCCACATCCGCGTCATGGTGGCAAAATTGGCCAAGTCCACAAAAACCATCTTAGAAATATAGTTGCTCTAGCGTGTTCTGAGTCTTCCCTGGGAACTTCTTCCAGATGGACTTACCTAGAAGACTTCCCTAGGGAGACGACAAGGGGGCATGCTCATAAGTTGCCCAAACCACCTCAGCTGGCTTCTTTTGCTGCAAGGAAGCAAAGGCTCTGCTCTGAGTCTCTTTGAATGTTCAAGCTTCCCATCCTGTCCCTGAGCGTAAGCCCAGATACCCAATGGAGGAATCTTATTTCCCCAGCTTGTATGTGTGACCTTGTTCTTTCAGAGATAACCCAAAGTTCATGACCATGGGTAAAGTTACAGTCCATTTGGAAAGTATTCACACCGCTTCAGTTTTTCCACATTTTATGTTACAGTCTTGGAGTGGAGGGAGCAAATTTCCCCTCAAATTTCTACTCACAACACCACATAATGACAACATGAAAAAGTTTTTTTTTTTAACTTTTGCAAGTTTGTTAATGCACCTTTGGCAGCAATTACAATCTCAAGTCTTCTTGAATATGATGCCACAAGCTTGGTGCATCTGTCTTTAGGCAGTTTTGTCCATTCCTCGTTGTAGCATTTGTCAAGATGTCTCCCAGTTCATGTCACTGAAAAACATCCCCACAGCATGATGCTGCCACCACCATGCTTCACTTGATAGATTATTAACTTTTATTTAACCAGGTTAGTCCCACTGAGATCAAGATCACGTTTGCATGGGACACCTGGGTAATTATAAAGTTTCCAATTCACCTAACATGCATGTCTTTAAATGTGGGTGGAAACCCATGCAAACAGGGGGAGAACATGCCAGTTCCACACAGAAAGGTCACAGGTGGGAATTGATCCCATGACTTTCTTGCTGTGAGGCAACAGTGCTAACCACTAAGCCACTGTGCTGACTGGTTGGTGCCTGGATTCTGGTGCCCGGTTTCCTCCAAACATGATGCCTGGCATTCAGGCCACAGAGTTCAATCTTTGTCTCGTCAGACCAGATAATTTTGTTTCTCATGATCTGAGAGTCCTTCGGGTGCCTTTTGGCAAACTCTAGGTGGGCTGCCATGTGCCTTATACTAAGGAGTGACTTCCGTCTGGCCACTCTACCATACAGGCCTGATTGGTGAATAGCTGCAGAGATGGTTGTCCTTCTGGTAGGTTCTCCTCTCTCCACAGACAAATGCTGGAGCTCTGACAGATTGACCATTGGGTTCTTGCTGGCCTTCCTGACACTGGCCTTCTCTCCCAATTACTCAGTTTAGACGGGTGGCCAGGTCTTTGAAGAGTCCTGGTGGATCTGAAATTCTTCCATTTATGGATGATGGAGGCCACTGTGCTCATTGTGACCTTCAAAGCAGCATAAATGTTCCTGTACCCTTCTTCAGATTTGTGCCTCTAGACAATCCTGTCTTGGAGGTCTACAGACAATTCCTTTGACTTCATGTTTGGTTTGTGCTCTGACATGCACTAACTGTGGGACCTTATGTGTTGACAGGTGTGTGCCTTTCCAAATCATGTCCAATCAACTGCATTTACCCCAGGTGGACTCCAATTAAGCTGTCGAAACATCTCAAAGATGCTCAGTGAAAACAGGATGCACCTGAGCTCAATTTTGAGCTTCATGATCTCAGGGCCTATATAGGACTTACTTTCAGGTGTGAAAATACCTTATGATAGTGACAAGGATTTGGACACAACCCAAATGGGTTTGTGTTCTGCTTTTTGGACCATACACATAGATCGTCAAGCAAGGACCCAACACTTTCAGCTATAACCTTATGCATGTGTGTATGCCAGTTACCACTCCTGTTGCAACAATCCCTGCCTGTCTTGTAAACCTAACAGTGCTGGTTCACAACATCACTGGGGTTCAGCTCACAAAGTCCTCATTCTGGTCTAGTTCCCTGGGTTTGACCCCGTGAACAGTCCTTAGTGGAATGTATAGTGTTGGGAGGCATCCTTGTTAAGGTTTTATTGTCATTAACACAAAGTCATTTTGGATGGTGCACCAATCTTCAGTGCATGATCCAAAAACAACAGAAAGCAAAAACAGGTGCAGTTTCGCAAGAGTGGCTTAGAAAATGGTGTGTGTGTATCGCTCTCTCTCTCAGCGTCTGCTACTCAAAGATATGCATGTCTATCCCCATACAACGTGTTTGCTTTATTTTGCTCGACTGCTGTAACTGCCAGGTGTCAGGTGCTGCCAGATTGTTTGTAAGTGTGTCTACCCCACCTTCCCCATGCAAAACCACCAGTTGTTTTCCTGCTGTTTATTCTTGTCAATTATCCTGACCTGAATAAACGTGTGTAAAAAAAAATGAATGAATTATTTCTCGCTCGTGCATTGACAACCCATCACTATGGGATGAAAAATTACATTCTGGGGTAAATTAGAATGAAAAAAAGAAAACAATACTAACTCCACCTGGTATTCTAGCTAATATAGTCAAATATAGACTCAGACTATTAAATGTGTAGGGAGTAACAAAATATTAGGGACATTCCCAGTAATATCATGGGGAAACCCCAACAACAGAAACAAACATGGTTGCTCAAGGTAATGAATGTTGATGAAATGACTAAAAATGCCATTTTGTGCCATTCTATGGAACAAAAAAATATGTAGGAGAAATGTAACATATTTTTCTTGACATTTCTCCCTTTCATTTAAGAATAAAATTCTCTCCTCTACCATTCAATCAGATACTGTAAGCTGTCATTAGGCAAATTTTTGAATATGTGTAATCTCCCAGAAAAACATGGTCATGGGAGTAGTTATCAGTCTATTGTACAGATGTCCTATATTGTGACACACAACAAAGCACAGCCAGAAACACTATCATCATATCTTCAAGAAAAATTTTCAAGAAGAAAATTGAATGAATCACCCCAATTTTAGCCTCACTTCATTGGCATTCCTGTTCACGTGAGGTCAGATTTTAAGGTTCTTTTAACAAATACATTTCTAAACGGATTCGTGTCCTTGTATCTGGTAAATCATATAAATCCGTATGTACTGGCCTGTGGTTTGCGTTCGTAGAATGTAGGACTGCTGTTTACTCTAATGACCACAAGAAGTGATGTTCAAAACTGACGTTCATGCAATTTCTCTGTTCTGTGTCGGTGAGAATTAACTGCTAACAAGCTTATCATTCATGTTAGCTTTCTTGTGTAGGTTTGGCTTGATCACAGGTCTTGTTGCTCTGGTTGGTTATTACCAATTGCGTCCAGAGATATTTTGCTGTTCGTCAATTGATACCAATGACCCCTGGAAATCAACAGTGAACTTGGAGGTTTCAAACTAGTAAGAATTGGGAACCGCAGTTTCGTGTGAGGGTGGGCGCTAAAGGGGTAAAATATGACGCATATGATGTAATTTCTCTACTTCCGGGGAAAAATACACAGCATTTTCTCTGAGTTTTTGGGCAAATTACACGTGAACAAAGTGAAAATGCAAAGAAAAAGTGATGATGCGGTGGGAAAGTGGACATGTGTTGGTGTTTGTTTATGACCCGGAGCACAAATATGTTGAGGCGGTTTTTCAGACGAAAGAACACAGCTACTCTGGTTAGCTGTGTGAGCTAACACTTACCAACACAACGTCTTCTAATCGCCTAGTCTACCCTTCTCCACTGGGAACCGAAAAACCACTTTTCGCGACTGCTTCACCCGCTTTTGTTTTGCAGCCAAAAACAAAAGCGTACGCCATTTTTCCATGTGAAGTGTGATGTGATTTCCATATGATGCATATTGCACAACGGGATTGGCTGTACCCATAAGTGGTCAAATCCCACAATATTACACAGGGCTCAAAGGAGACTGCAGTGCTCTATTAGTCTAGCTATGCCAGACTAGTGGTTTTAAGGTTTATGGCTTATAGTATGGCGGTAGTGGAATGTGCCCATTCCCTTTAATGCTGTACATATAATATGCATGTCACTACTTTAACAGCATTCAAGAAGACTTGCTCCCGTTAATGTAAGTGCACCAGTCAGCTAATCCTGATTGGAAAGCACTGGTCTAAATTAGACTGAATCATCTTCATTCTTGTAGAGTTCCACAGATGGCCTTGAGTTGTCGAGGTGGTTCATTTGTATGGATGGAATGTGAGATGGTAGAGCGAGCAGACAAACCTGTGGAGCCAGAGGTGTGCTGCCTTTCCTGTCAGGAATTTGGCACTTCGTTAGAAGACAGGTTCATTAAAAATGGACTTGTGTGCAGATCAATGTGTTGAGTTTTGAAAAAAAGCCTAGAGTCCATCAGAGCTGCAAGGAGAAATTAAAATTCTTAAAAAAAAAAAAAAAACACACACCAAAAAACAGTGATGTACCAATTGTAAAATAAATCTTATTCAACAATATGTAACTGAATTCACACTGGTGTTGAACAGTTTGTATCACTAACCTACTTATGGACTTTAATCTGCAGTGGAGTCGTCTTCTTATATGTTCCACATTATGCTCCTCTGTTCTCCTCACGGCTCTCTGCTCAGTATTCAAGTTCACACTGAGCACTCGCACATGTGGGCACACACACACACACACACACACACACACACACACACACACACACACACACACACACACACACACACACACACACACACACACACACACACACACACACACACACACACACACACATCCATATATCACAATGCACAAATGCAGGCATGAAAGCTCGCGAGTGGAGACGTTAATAAACAGAAAAGACAACCGCACATACGGCAGCACTCACACGGCGGTGGAATACAGCTGGGAGGCTGCTCCCTCGCCTCGCCTGGAGAGGGAGAAGCTTATTATGGAGCCTTATTGAAGGCTTCAAAGAGTTTAAATTAGGGTGGAGAGGAGGGATTAGAAGATGAGTGAGAGAAAGAGGAGGGGAGAGGCAGAGTAAGAGCAGGCGAGTGAGAAGAAAGGAGATAGTGGGAAGGGGAGAAAAAGGGGGTTCAAACACTGTAGAAAGAGGAGAGGAGCAAGGCAGTGACAGAGAGGGCACGGGGGAGTAGAAATGGGAAGAGGTGAGTCACACAGTTTATTGGCTCGTGCAAATTCTAAACACGAGATGATATTTGAGCTGATTTCAGACGATTTCCAAGTGGGAGACACAATCACAGTCACAGCAGCAGGTTTATTTATTTCTTGGCTGTTCTGTGAAAATGAAGTGGATGTGACAAAGAATGACGAATGGGTAGAGTTAGGTGAAGGGTTTGTCCAATGAGGCGTTCAGGCTCTCGCTGGTTGCGTGTCTGTTGTTACCTCCACCAGGGAGGTAGCGTTTTCAGCCGTTTGTTTGTTTGCCTGTCAGCAGGATTACTGAAAGACTACTGAAGTGATTTTCATAAAACCTGGTGGAGTTGGGCAGAAGGCAGTAATCCCAATAAAGAGGATTTAACATGGTACAAATGGTTTTTGATGTATCTTTGAAGCCGGGGACACATGGGGCATCCTGACACAAAATAAACCAGTCCCACAGGAAACTGGTCAGGAATGTAGTGTTTGGTATGTCTTAGGATGTGTTTGTTTTCTAGACATGATTCCAGCATGTTCAAGCAAAGTTGAAGAGTTTTGGGCAAGTTCAAAACCCCAACCCGAGCTGTCATCTCGTGCTGGTTAAGCAACAGAACGTGTCCGAGTACACGTTATAATGTTCATGTAGTTTGGAATGACCTCCTTTTTCAGTGTGGCAATCAAATATTTGTAATATTGACACCCACAAAAAAACTGCAAGAGAAAGTATACAAAGCAAAAGCCAGAATCCCATATGCATGTTGTTCATTTTGGCTGCTGTTTCCTACACTTAAAACCCAATCACAGACCTCTATGTGCCACTTTGACATTTCTGTCCACTTTAGCATTAAGACTGAAGACTTTTTTCTTTCTATTTCTACAAGTTTTTCGACAACTGTATGTTTCTGGAAAGAATATTAAGACGTAAGTCCTATATAGTCCCTGAAGCCCGTTGGTCCTTAATTACAGATTCCTTAGCATGATGCAGATGAGAGTCTCTAACTCCCCCTGGATGGGACGCCATTCTGACACAGGTTATCTCCCAGTACCCAGTCACAGCTGGGTGGACTGATACAATGAAGATTAAGTGTTGGGAAAGTGTAATGACACGGACCCACAACAGGGGGCGTAAATGAACGGAGAATAGATGAGTCAAAAATACAACACTTTACTGTTGTGAAATGTGCACAACGAAATACAAATGCAGAATTTGGTTCACAATCAAAATATACAAAGTGACGTGTGGGTAGGCTCGAGGATAGGAGACGTCCGTCCCGAGTAGAACCGGATTTCACATGATTTCCACTGCTACCGAACCCGAAGGATACTGGAGCCGCCAAGTCCTGAGTCCCCAGGTGGTCACCGTCTCCGACTGTCGGATCTGGTACTGCTGGCAGGAAGCAGAAGACAGAAGTAATGAGTGTGTGAAAAACAAACCCAGTAAACAGTCAGCAAGTTCTTCTTGTATTAGTCGGGTGGGAAAGACACCTCCACCTCAAGTACACAGTTTATGCAGAGTCTGTAATCCTACTTATTGAAGTTCGGAGTGAGGAGTGAAGTGCGTCACTCCTCCACCATCCGTGAACCCAGCCTCCAGCTGAAAGTAGCGATCAAGACACCTGCAAACAGTTCAACACACACGAAAACAAGTACGTGCGTCAACACAACAACGGCTGAGAATTTACCGTGAAGGTAGATGATATCTCGGCGACGAGGTGGAGATGTCGTCCAGCTTTTGTGTGTGTGGGTGATGACCAGGTGATTGGTGACAGCTGTCATAGTTGATGAGTGACAGCTGTCACCCCGGCTGTTCCTGTGAGGCGGCAGCGCCCTCTCGTGCCTGAAGCCCGCACTTCAGGCAGGGCGCCCTCTGGTGGTGGTGGGCCAGCAGTACCTCCTCTTCTGCTTTGTCCAGGTAGCATGAGCGGGATTCAAACCCAGGCAGGCAGCGGTTTATCCACTCAGTTTCCTGCCCTAAATTTTCTCCTTTTTAAAACTTTATTCATTTATTAATTTTTGGAAACATCAAACAGAATTTAATCATGAGCAGACTTGTAAAATTCTTCATGGTTGCGCACCTTCAGATATTTTGCATCCCATCAGGCCATAGTATGTGTTATGATCCAGCCCAGTCTCACGTTTTGTTTTGTTTTTTTCATCAAGAAGTGAGCAAATTTTCGTGACGGTTTTTTTTAAACTCACTATTACTAACCCTACTCCTACCCCCAACCCTAACCACAACCACCCCGACTCCCCCTGCTTCATTTTTAATTTCGTGCAGCCATCACAGAATGAATCAGAATTAATTCGTGCTGCCGTGATGAAAACGAGGCGCGTTTCTTCACAATATAACAAACCAATAGATTAATGTATATTTCGTGCTGCTGAATCACGACTTGCCGTGAGAACAGGTTGCGTGATCTCACGATGCAGGCTTGTTTTGTGTTCCAACACTACAAAAAGAACATAAACATAATTTACATAACTACATATGTTGCACATGATCAGACTGTATCCAAATTAAATCTTTTTCAGACATTTCTCAATTAGAACCATTATTTAGACACATTCTGATCATGTGCAACCCATGTACATACAGTGAGGAAAATAAGTATTTGAACACCCTGCGGTTCTCCCATTTAGAAATCATGGAGGGGTCTGAAATTTTCATCTTAGGTGAATGTCCACTGTGAGAGACATAATCTAAAAAAAAAAAAAAAATCCGGAAATCAAAATGTATGATTTTTTAAATAATTTATTTGTATGTTACTGCTGCAAATAAGTATGTGAACACCGGTGAAAATCAATGTTAATATTTGGTACAGTAGCCTTTGTTTGCAATTACAGAGGTCAAACGTTTCCTGTAGTTTTTCACCAGGTTTGCACACACTGCAGCAGGGATTTTGGTCCACTCCTCCATACAGATCTTCTCTAGATCTTTCAGGTTTGGGGTTTCAGCTCCCTCCAAAGATTTTGTATTGAGTTCAGGTCTGGAGACTGGCCAGGCCACTCCAGGACCTTGAAATGCTTTAGTTGCCCTGGCTGTGTGTTTGGGGTCAATGTCATGCTGGAAGACCCAGCCCATGACCCATCTTCAATGCTCTTACTGAGGGAAGGAGGTTGTTTGCCAAAATCTTGCAATACATGATCCCATCCATCCTCCCTTCAATACGGTGCAGTCGTCCTGTCCCCTTTGCAGAAGAGCACCCCCAGAGTATGATGTTTCCACCCCCATGCTTCACGGTTGGGATGGTTTTCTTGGGGTTGTTCTCATCCTCTAAACATGGTAAGTGGAGTTGATTCCAAAAAGCTCTATTCTGGTCTCATCTGACCACATGACCTTCTCCCATGCCTCCTCTGGATCATCCAGATGGTCACTGGTGAACTTCAAATGGGTCTGGACATGTGCTGGCTTGAGCAGGGGGACTTTGCTGCCCTGCAGGATTATAAACCATGACAGCATCATGTGTTACTAATGTAATCTTTGTGACTCTGGTCCCAGCTCTCTTCAGGTCATTGACCAGGTCCTCCTGTGTAGTTCTGAGCTTTCTCAGAATCATCCTTACCCCACAAAGTGAGATCTTGCATGGAATCCCAGACCAAGATGACTGACAGTCATCTTGTGTTTCTTCCGCTTTCTAATAAATAACCATAACAGTTGTTGTCTTCTACCAAGCTGCTTGCCTGTTGTCCTGTAGTCCATCCCAGCCTTGTGTAGGTCTACAGTTTTGTCCCTGGTGTCCTTAGACAGCTCTTTGGTCATGGCTATGGTGGACAGGTTGGAGTGTGTGAACAGGTGTCTTTTATACAGGTAACAAATTCAAACAGGTGCAATTAATACAGGTAAAGAGTGCAGAATAAGAGTGCTTCTTAAAGAAAAATTAACAGGTCTGTGTGAGCCAGAATTCTTGCTGGTTGGTTGGTAGGGGGTCAAATACTTATTTGCAGCAGTAACATACAAATAAACTATTAAAAAATCATATATTGTGATTTCCGGATTTTTTGTTTTTTTTTTTTGGGGGGGGGGGGGGGGGGGATTATGTCTCTCACAGTGGACATGCACCTAAGATGAAAGTTTCAGACCCCTCCATGATTTCTAAGTGGGAGAACTTGCAAAACCTCAAGGTGTTCAAATACTTATTTTCCTCACTGCATTTAAATCATGTCAGGAAACCTAATAGACCCTTTTTCCAGTGAAGAGTTAAGAAAAAGTCAGCAGGTTATTGAGTTTTTCCTTATTGTCAGCTTCAGTAAAAACATTTAAGATCAACTTGAAAACTTATTTGCATTATGCTGTTTATAATAAGAGTATTTTAAATGAATGTGTTGTTGTTGTGTATGCGTGTGGTTTAGTTTCTGTTTTTAAAATGTTCCAACATTTGTTGTAATTTTAGAATAATTTTTGATTTTTAAAATTCTACAGCACTTTGCCATTTTTATTTTATTAACAAAATTCATCAGCAAAATATATGATGATGATGATAATGATGATTATTATAAAGTGCAAGACTTTGTGATACCACCAGTTTTTTAATTGTGACACCTCTAGTTGTTCCCCTGCTGTAATGATTTTCTCTGAAAATATAAAACATGCATAAATTGATGAACTCTGTTATTTTTTTCTTGAACTTTAGACCACATCAATATCAAATAACTTAAATTCAATGTAACTATCACATTATGTCTTTGCCTCTGTTAAACCAATCACAGTCGGTTTGATTTCACTGAGAATTGTGTTGTTTGTCACCAAAACACAGAACATTGCTGGAATACTGTAAGTGTGACAGTCTGTCTGTGTGTCGACAGTAAATGAGAGAGAGATGCAAAACAGAGATGGATGGTTTGTGTGCATGTGTGTGTTCTGTGTGTGACTGCTGAGATTGCTGTGGGGAGAACAACATGGAATAAAGCTCCACTCAAACGTGTGTGTGTTTGTGTGTACATGTGCCTCAGGGCATACAGCGTAGCGACAATATCAACCCCAACATGTGGAATAATGTGACAAACACAACTCAACAATCCTGTAGCTGGATCGCACACACTGTGCATGTAACATCCAAAAAACATCTCTTTATTTAGGTTCACTTTCCTGAAAATGCCTTTTAAATACATGTGTAGCATGCATCTACAAGGAAAAGACAATTGTGTGAAGAAATCAGCTACACTCAACAAAATATGTATAAATGCAGCTCTTTCTTTTTTGTTCCCATTTTCCACACATTGAAATATGTGCACAAAAGGCTTGTTTCTCTTGTTTCATTCACAAATGTATTAAAATCCTTGTTAGTGAGCACTTCAATTTATCAAGATAATCCATCCACCTGACACGTGTTACACAGTAGGCCATACACGTCCCAAGTTCTACACCTGATCCCATGGCCAACTTGTATGCTCAAGTTTGAAAAGATGAACCTTCATTTGATGATTTTATTTGAGGAGTTCTATGACGGCCACACTGACTTCCATTCTGGAGATGTCACCAGATCTGTCCAACCCTAACCCGTTTTTTTTTTTTAATTCACTTTTACTAACCCTACTCCTACCCCCAACCCTAACCTTAACCATAACCTAATCCTACACTCCCCCCCCCAACCATAACCACCCCCCGCTTCACTTTTAATTTCAGGCAGCCATCACGGAATGAATTAGAATGAATTTGTGATGCCGTGAATGAGGCGCTTTTCATGACAATATCACGAACCAATAGATTAATGTATATTTCATGCTGCTGAATCACGACTTGCCATGAGACTGGGTTGACATGAACTACATAATATATATGAAGTATAATACTGTTAGATATATTTGTGTGTTCAATTATGGTTTTCTTTATTTGTTTTCTGTACTGCTTTTGGTATTAAAGTAGTTATCTTACGTAGGATTGTATTCTTAGTTTTCACTATTATTCTTACTTTCCTTTGTTCTCTCTGTTGGTATGTGCATGTTGAACCAGATTTCACCAGTTTTTTTTTACCATTTAGGACAAAGAGAGTTAGGTTACATCATATATGTATATGTATCATATATGTCCCGTTACTGCGTGGGTGTCAGGCAGGGGGTTGGACCTCCCTCGAATGCCCACGGGGGCCAGTAAGGAGGCGTAATAAGGTCCGCCTATGTCACGCCTATGAAATGTTTTATAAAAACTGTTTGTGTCCATTGTTTGAGATTCTGTAAGGGCGGATCTCGTCTGTGAGAGAGGTTCGACAGAATCCAGGCCTGATTTTTTTTTTTCACTGTGACTTTGAATAAATTTAAAAGTGCAGAATAGTTCGAGTTTGTACTTTGTGAAGGGCAATGTTACAGAAAGAACCGGGGGAAAAATAACAATACATTACCATATACAAACTATAATACACTACCATTAGCATATGGATAGCCATAGAAAGAAGCACACTTCTCTATCCTTGGCCAAGTCATCTAAATCTTGCTGGGGGATCCTGACGCATTCCCAAACCATCTGGAAAATATAATCCCTCCTGTGTGTTCTGGGTCTTCCTCAGGGCCTCCTCCCCAATGGACATGCCTGGAAGATGACCGCAGGTATCCTCACCAGATACCATCTCAGCTGAGAGATAAATAAAATAATATTATTATATACTCTATCTCAAATATAGATAGATAGATAGATAGAATGTAATATATAAAATAATAAAATAATAATTCAAGATTTGTCATGTTTTTATCTGTTGTAAGAGCTACAACCTGAGCCAGTTTAAGTAAAAGTTAAATATGATGCAAATTTCACATTTCATTATTTTGCATTACATTTCATGCCATTTGATGTTTTGCATAGGTCATAAATAATGTTTAAAAGGTTAAAAACACATTAATATTGGATGGACATAGCATTTGTTCCTGTTGTGTGTTGGGGGGGGCGTGGCTGGATGTTTTGGTGTTCTTTTCTTTTCTTTGCTCTCCAGGTGGCATGAGGGCTGATTTGTCTGTGAAGAAGGTGCTGGCTGAAGAGTCTTCACGCTCATTAACATCATGGAAAGCACCTGTGAGTGGTGCTCACGTGCAGCCTGGACGACTTGCAGCTGAAGCAGATAATTGGATGGCGTTCTGCATTTAAGTCGTGTGATTCAAGCAGAACTGCCGGGAACTCGACCTTGTGACGTTCGTTTGTGAGATGCTGAGGACCGCGCCTGGGTTTTGACACATCGAGCCCGTGAAGCGGGGAGGGGTGAGGACACATGCTGTCAGCACACACGAAAGGTAATTGAGTGTTTGAGTAGTTGTTGATAGTGGCTTGGTGTTTTGTTGCACAGTATACTGGAATTGTAAAGAGAATTGTGCAGTTTGCTTCTCACTGCTGTGGCGTGAAGGATAAGTGATCCTCCACTTGTTGTGAGAAGCTGCTCATTTGCATAAAGTAAAAAAAAGGACACTGACCTGAGTGTGTTGCTGATAGCGTGTGTTTATTGGAAGATATAGTTGTATCTGTTGCCTTACCTCACCTTCTCTTTGCTTCACAGAGAATCAGTTTGTCGTGTCCACCTGGGGGGTGTTTGGCGGTGGTAGGAAGTCCAGGAGCGCCGGCTTTAATCCTTGCGGGCGCTGGAGAGCGAGCCATGAATCACTCCACCAGAGGGACGTTGTTTTTTATGTTTTTACACTTTTAAGCACAGGTGAATAATAAATAGTTTCTGTTTGGAACCGCTCTCTGGTTATTTTTAGCGCTGGGTCCTGTCTGACGCAGGTCCGCTCCTCAACCCGCGTCGACACATAACAGTAGTTCCCGGCCATTCCATAATGGACCCAGCGGCAGAGGCGGTTCCTTTTGCCGAAAAGATTCAAGAACACTTGGAGAAAATATGGGAGCAAGTACAGCATCTCGCAAATCAAATTAAACAAACAGACGCCCGTGTTACGGAGCTTGCAGCTCAAGCCGTTCCGCTTCCTGCAGCGCCAGCTGCGGCATCATCGATACCAGGGCAGATAACTCCGTCACCCAGAGATTCGGTGTTTGAACCGATCATTTGTCATCCGGAGCCTTATGCGGGAGACGTCGAAGCTTGTGCTTCGTTTCTGATGCAATGTTCTCTGGTTTTTGCTCAGCGACCGGCTTCCTTCTCTTCTGATGGAAGCCGTGTTTCGTATGTAACAAATTTGCTCCGAGGTGACGCCTTAGCTTGGGTCACAGCGTTGTGGAGTAACAACTCGCCATTGTTAGGGTCCTTTAAGGATTTCTCCCGGGAGTTCCGACTGGTTTTTGACCATCCGGTGAAAACGAATACCGTTGCTCAACGGTTGCTGAATCTCAGGCAGGGGAGGCGGAGTGCGGCGGAATATTCCGTGGACTTCCGGATTTTTTTCTGCTCAATCAGGTTGGAATGCCGCAGCATTACGGGGCGTGTTTGTAGACGGGTTAAATGAGTCATTAAAAGACGAGCTGGCGGTCCGTGATGAGCCAAACGATTTAGACGAGCTGATATTGTTGGTGATTCGTCTAGATGATCGGATGAAGGAGCGTGGACGCGAGAGAGGACGCCCATCAGAGCGTTTTTTTTTGTCTCGGGGCTTTCCCCGACACAAAGCTGGGCCGCCTCTTCTTCGCCCCACTGAGGCTCCTCCGACGGGACCTCCGGCTCCTCCTATTGACGAGCCCATGCAGCTCGGACGAGTCGAGATTCCCGTATTGCCCCGACACGTAAGCGTCAAGAGAAATAACGGTGACGTAACTCCAAGTGTTCTGGGACAGGCAAAAGAACCCACATAAAAAAAAACAAAAAAACAAAAAAAAAAAACAATTCTAGCACAAGTAAATGTTTTGTTTTCTTTAATCAGGGGTTATACATGTTTGGGGAGGTAGGGGCGTATCTGGTGGAGTGATAGGCGGTTAGAAGCCCGCCTGGGCTCACTTACTTGTCAATTTTGTATGTGTTTTTAGGTATTTTCTGTTTGGGTTGTTGGGTCGTTTTGTTTTGTTGCTTTTATTTCTCTACATTCCTACCCCAACCTCACTTGCCCTTAGACCGCTTGTCTTGTGGGTTGTGGGGTGGTGCAGGTTGGTCACGCTGGGCATTCTCAGAAGACCTCTGCACCTAGGGGGGGGGGTGTTAGAGGCGTTCTTTTTAGTTTGGTTAGGGCCCGGTTCCACTCCAGCCTCGGTGAGCCTTTGTGCTGATTGTCATGGGTGTTGCCGGGGTGTGGTGCAGCGGAGACATGCCTCAGTCGGAGGGGTGGGCCGATCTGTTGCCGTTTGCCATTTCGGTAGTTCCACCCCTCCCGAGTGGCTGGGGTATGGTCGAGTTGGGGCACCGGACGTATTTCCGGTTCTCCGCTGCGCCTTGGGGTTGGAGCTGGGTTAGTTTTTACCTGTTCCCTTCTCCGGCTTAATATTTTGAGCCGTTCGCCAAAATAGAGCCGCCGAGGGGCTCTGGGAGGGACCTGAGGTCTTTCGGGGTGCCGGGGAGGGTAACAGGGTTTATGGTCGTTTTATATCCCCCCGGGGTTGTTTTTGGTTGTCCTCCGGGGGTTGGTTTTTGGTTTTATTTTGTTTCCTTCCGGGTTCCGCCTCCAGGGTTGATGGGACGGTCCTCTGGGGGGGAATTGGCTTGGGACCGACCGGCCAAGTGTGACCGGATCTGGGGTTCCGGGGTTGTGGGGAGGGTACCTCCTGGGGTTGATGATACGGTCCCCTGGGGGGCACCGTTTTACTCCATGTAGACCTGGGGACCTTTGTGGGATTACGGTTTTGGCTGTTCCTCCTGGAACTGGCAATGAAGGCCTTCTGAGGGGGGGTTGGGCTCTGCAGGTCATTCTGGGGGGATTGTTTGTTATTTTTCTTTTATGCATTTACGTTTGTACTGTGTTTGTGGGACTGTGTTGGGTTTTTGTGTTTGGGAGTTTTTCTTTTCCTCCCGGGGTTTGATGGGACGGTCCCCTGGGGAGGTTTTGGGTGGGTTTTATGTTTTTTTTGTGTGAGTGGACTTGTTCTGGGGACTGTTTTGGGGCTTTTGTTGATTCCAGCCGGCCTTCCAGCTGCGGTGCCTGTCTTGCCTCCTGCTGTCTGTGGTGGACCCCGGAGGGAGGTGCTGTTCTCGGGCCTGGTCTGTTCGGTTGCCGGGAGGCTTCCCGTTGATGGGGGGGTACTGTTGTGTGTTGGGGGGGCGTGGCTGGATGTTTTGGTGTTCTTTTCTTTTCTTTGCTCTCCAGGTGGCATGAGGGCTGATTTGTCTGTGAAGAAGGTGCTGGCTGAAGAGTCTTCACCCTCATTAACATCATGGAAAGCACCTGTGAGTGGTGCTCACGTGCAGCCTGGACGACTTGCAGCTGAAGCAGATAATTGGATGGCGTTCTGCATTTAAGTCATGTGTGATTCAAGCAGAACTGCCGGGAACTCGACCTTGTGACATTCGTTTGTGAGACGCTGAGGACCGCGCCTGGGTTTTGACACATCGAGCCCGTGAAGCGGGGAGGGGTGAGGACACATGCTGTCAGCACACACAAAAGGTAATTGAGTGTTTGAGTAGTTGTTGATAGTGGCTTGGTGTTTTGTTGCACAGTATACTGGAATTGTAAAGAGAATTGTGCAGTTTGCTTCTCACTGCTGTGGCGTGAAGGATAAGTGATCCTCCACTTGTTGTGAGAAGCTGCTCATTTGCATAAAGTAAAAAAAAGGACACTGACCTGAGTGTGTTGCTGATAGCGTGTGTTTATTGGAAGATATAGTTGTATCTGTTGCCTTACCTCACCTTCTCTTTGCTTCACAGAGAATCAGTTTGTCGTGTCCACCTGGGGGGTGTTTGGCGGTGGTAGGAAGTCCAGGAGCGCCGGCTTTAATCCTTGCGGGCGCTGGAGAGCGAGCCACGAATCACTCCACCAGAGGGACGTTGTTTTTTATGTTTTTACACTTTTAAGCACAGGTGAATAATAAATAGTTTCTGTTTGGAACCGCTCTCTGGTTATTTTTAGCGCTGGGTCCTGTCTGACGCAGGTCCGCTCCTCAACCCGCGTCGACACATAACAGTTCCTGTGTTTATGGCTTACATGTGTATCTTTCATCTGTGAGCGGCAGAGAGCAGCTGTCAGACACATTTAGCACCGTGAGACAGAGTCTAAATGTAAACTTTCTTTTTTCATTAAATGTTTATGAACTGGAGTACATCTCGTCATTCACGTTGGATGAATACTGTGCAGCGCTTTGTGTTTTATTGTTATGTGTTGTTATATTGTGCGACATGTTGACCAGACTGTCCTTAATATTTTGTCCATTTTACGTTTGTTTGTTTTTTTGCGCAAATGGCAGCATCTCCTAAAACCTCACTCTGTACAGATTTGAAATCATTGCATGTGGTTTCGCTATTCTGTGAACATCTGTGAAATTTTACACTAATTCATAAAAAATGTCAGCTTTTGTCATAGGTTGGTGGTGTTGTCTGCATAAACTGCAGCAGACTGATCTCATATGGGGACAGTGATGTAACACAAATGCAGTACAAGTTGGTACGCTTTTACTTTTAGGTTCATATTTCAGAAGAAAAAGGTAAAATAACCCATTGCATTTATGCTTCCAAAGTTTCTGGATGTAATAATGCTGTTGTCACCTCTTGCAGAAAGCATACTGTGCAGTGTTGAGCCATGTATAGTTCTGTGCACCGAACCATCATGTGTGTATCGTACAGTTTATGCCAGGAATGTGGACCCAAAAAGGCTGGACCTAACTGTGAGACTCACACAGAAGCTTAGTGTGTAAAAATGGATTTACTGAAAAGCTGGGCAAAGGTCGGTACACAGGTAAGCAAGCCAAAATCAGCAATGGTATCTAAAACATGAGACTAAGTCAAGATCAAACACAGGCAAAAGGTTCAGTACATGGCAAGGCAAAAAACAAGATCAAGAACTATGAGAAAAAGGCTGGAACAAAGACACAAGGAACAACAAACTGGCAAAGACATGAGGGAAAACAGAGGGTTGAAATAACAGGTGTGATTAGGACAATGAGACACAGGTGTGGGAGAACAACCAAGAAGACAGCGTGGCAAAGAAAAGAGACACACCCAGACCCAACTGATTGGTTGATTCACTCATTCTATGTAAACCAACACGTTAATGTGAGGTGTGTCGTATGTTGGTGTTTACAGATGAATGTGCTTTTGTAAAATATGCCATTTTTTAATTTGTAAAAAAAAGGTATTTTCAAAAAAAAAAAGCCAAGTTGTAATTAGATAACCGTCTGATATAACCGGTGTGAAAATAAATAGAACACTGTCAACTACCAGATGCTCAGTACTAGGGCGAATACTGCCATGAACACTACTGGCCAGTAGATGGCAGTAGAGACTAAGAAAACTTGCCAAAACAAAATTCCAGATAATCTGTGTCTGCTACGTTTAAGATGCGTGGAATTTAATAAACACAAACTGAATTTCAGACATCTTATATATATTACTCTGGAACACAGATGACAGACAATGTTTGACATAAGCAGGACTCTAATAGCAAACAGGAATTGACTGCAGTGATTCCAATTGAAAATAATGGAGGAGCAACCTGAGCTGCTTCTGGCATTTGAACATAAAACAAACACAATAACAACGTCTATAAACCCAGAGAATATATTCACAAGAGTTTTAGGCACAATATACAAAGAGTTTAATGCTGTTGTCTATGTGGAGCCTGATCAGAGTGTCTCAAATGCATTTCTTCTGTCGTGAATGTACTGAGGTACTCATAATGCAACTGGGCACAGCATGTTAGTGCAAAATTAGTGCATTACTTTAAAACATATATCTGATATTTTTACTTTATAAAACTTCAGACATGGCGTTAATTTAAATAACGTGTCCGAAATTAGTTTGGTTAAAGTTTTAACCATAAGTTAAAACCGTATGCCTCTGGATGACTTGGTTGATATTGCCAGCGTGTCAGTATAGGGTCAAAAGAAATGAGCCTTTTTTTTTTTCTTTTTTGTGATCAGTTCTCTGTTGTTTGCAGAGGATAGAGTGGTTTCTTCTAGAACCAGCAAGTGGTGGGCACAGATAACAAAAAATTAACTTTGATAACAGATAATCAGATAACTGAAAAGTTATCTTTGATAAAGATAAAATGATAAACCACTCAAAAATGTATCGGACGTTACAGATAACCCATAACTTCCAATATTGTCTCTAGTACATTTGCAACTACGTGTTACTAGGTGGTTTCTTTTGTTGCGCGCCATGAGCGGCTCCGTGCCGACGCGCGAAATCCTCAGCACATCTTTCATTACAAAATCTCCTGTAACAGTGGAATGTGAAGCAAAAGTGCTATGTCCAGCTCTCTTGCCATTTCTGTGGTAGTCACACGATGTCCTGGATCAACACAGCGTTCAGTTTAGAAATGATCTGGTCGTTCCAGCCTGTCGATGGCCGCTTGGTGCGCCGCGCGCCCTCCGCCGCTGTGGGCCATCTTTAAAAAGGTTTTAACACTCTTTAATCCGTGTGACGCCAACAGAATCTTCACCGAAATCCATCTGAATCTTTCGAATGGTTTCCAACTGGCTGTCTGTAACAGTTTCTGAAAAAAATTTCATGGAGCAAAGCGGCAGTCTCTCAGCCATTTCCCTGACAATAAAAATCCGACGAGGGGGGTGGACCAGTGCTCACTCAAAGCCTGCCCACAGGCGAATGACGCAACCGACAGGCGTGAAAAAACTCACGCATGTGCACGAAGGTTCAAGCTTGGCTGATGCAATCACACGTGATTCAAATCCATATAGTTTTTGAAAAAAATAAAAAGGTCCGTTACTTTTTGGACAGACCTCGTACTAATAAACTGACTTTGAGTTTTACCACCACAATGGCTTCTACTAGAATTAAAAGTGACAACAGACCCAAACAATGAGGCCACACTTTTGTCTTTGAACATCTTGCCCGATGCTAGAAGCTCTTGTTTACTACACAGCTTCCAGCACAGCAGCATCCTGAGAGCAGCCATAAAGCCAACTCTCTACCAATCACAACGCTTCGGTCAGGCGGAGGTCTTGGAAAATAAAGTCATGCTGACTTATGGTTTTGATTTATAAATAACATTAATACCCATAGAATAACTCCATTAATGTCAATTCTGTCATTTGTACAAAGTTAAAATATAACATATATCTTTTAATGTTGAATAATGCACTAATTCTGAGGTTATGTAACAAACACAGACAGATCGAAAAGGATTCTGGGAAAAAGTGCCTCTGCTAAACACTGATTGGTTCAGTCATTCATTATGTAAACCAACACGTTAATGTGACGTGTGTCGTGTGTTGGTGGTTACAGATAAATGTGCTTTTGTAAAATATTCAATTTTTTATTTGTAAAAACAGGCATTTTTACAGAGCCCTGGAAGTGTCTTCACAAAATATTTTGCATGTGGAGAGAATGTGCGCTCATTTTATTAGTGCTGTGTGCACGTTTTATTATATTGTAAAATGTGCACTCAATATTGTCTTGACACATAAATGTTGGCTTTACACTGTGCGAGTTTTGGCCCTTTTTCAGATGATTTTTCATTCGTGCGAGAATTTTTTGGACCGAGTTTCAGGTTAATCACGCATCCTGCATCGTGTAGTGGAGTAACAAGGAGTAACAAGCTGCGTTTAACATCTCATGACCACCTCCTGATCGCTGATCGTATGGCTGAATGAAAATCAAACCTGTTTGATATTATTCTGTATCCTGCTGCTGAAAAGCTACAAGCATCCAACCGCTCGCACTGTGCATGTGCAAACACCGCAGACCTGTCTTGTAATGTTTTTTCTGTTGTTGTTGTTTTGTTTTGTTTTTAAACTTAATAAAAAAAAAATAGCCATTTGCAAAGCCAAAAAGTTGATTTGACAACCATCTGATATAACTGGTGTAAAAATAAATAGAACACTGCCATCTACTGGTGTCCAGACACTTAGTACTTAGGGCGAATACTGCCATGAACACTACTGGCCAGTAGATGGCAGTAGAGGCCTTGAAAACTTGCCAAAACAAAATTCCAGATAATCCGTGTCTGCTACATTTAAGATGCGTGGAATTTAACAAACGCAAATACAATAACGTCTATAAACTCAGAGAATATTTTCACGAGACTTTTAGGCACTAGAGTTTAATGCTGCTGTCCGTGCAGCCTGAACAGTGTCTGAAATGCATTTGTCCTGTTGTGGACGTACTGAGATTACACTATCCTACCCATAATGCAGTGCTGACCACAGCATGTGCTCACAAAACCTTAAAAAGTAGCACATTACTTTAAAACTAAAACATATATCTGATATTTTCACTTTATAAAACTTCAGACATGACAGTAATTTTAAATAACTTGTCCAGAATTAGTTTGGTTAAAATGTGAACCATAAGTTAAAAATGTATGCCTCTGGATGACTTAGGTGATATTGCCAGCATATCAGTATGGTGTTACAGGAAATGATTTTTATTTTTGTGACCAGTTCTCCTGCAGAGGATAGAGATGTTTTTCATAGAAGCAGCTCTCTTTTGTTTGTAGAGGGTAGAATTGTACATCTGCTACGAAACTTTGAACAGATAGGTGCTGAACTGATTTTCAATTTTAAAAATGCTTGTCGCTGTTCAGCTTTGTTTACTTTGTTTATTGGTCTAAAAGTTATTGGACAAAAATTTATCAGAAGATAATTGGTCCGATAACGGTTTTTAAAGTTATCTAAAAAGATAATCTGATAATGAAAACATTATCTTCGATAATTATCTGTTATTGGATTATCGGAACTGTGCCCACCACTGGAACCAGCTCTCCTCTGTTTATGGAGGATAGAACTGTGTATCTACTATAAAACATTTAAGAGATAGGCGTTTAACTGATTTTAGATTTCACTGATGTTTATAACTATTCAGCTTTGTTTACCACGTCTGCAAAAATAAAATTATCGGACCAAAATTTATCATAAGATAATTAGTTAAAGTAAAGATAGTTAAGTTAGATAATAAGTTATCTGAAAAGCTAATCTGATAATGAAAACATTATCTTCGATAATTACCGGAACTGTGCCCACCACTGTGTGTGTATATATATATATATATATATATATATATATATATATATATATATATATATATATATATATATGTAGATAACAAAAACTGTCCTACATTATAGGACATCTTACTTATGTTATGGTCTATTTTTACCTCCCTCAATTAATTTTGAATGCTAATCCGCTTCAGTATTTTTCTGTTCTGATTTTGTCCCATGCTTGCTGAAAATGCTGGTGATTATGTACTTCCAACTGTTTGCAATCTGAATTTATGGAAATATAGCATCCTTGTTTGTTTTTTACACCAAAAATGAGCTCCATTTCGCAGCAACACTAGCAGCTCTGAATCAGAAAATGGGCCCGTAGCCTTGGAAAATGTGTTTTATTCCAGGCACTGTACATCTAATTGATTTATTTACACAAAAAAGCAGTTGCCAGTTTCTGCTGAATGTTTCATGTTGTGTTTTCTGTCGTCTGTTCTTTGAGGATTTGGCAGCACTATCAGTTTTCTTATCATTGTCCCTGTTGGCAGAATAAATCAAATTGTTATGAAACATGATTGGAGCAGAGCTCGGGGATGACCAGAAATAGCAGTGGGACTGTGAGGATATTTGTGGAAGTTGAAAATTATTCATGGAAGTTTTAAGGATTTGTCTTAATGAATTTATGGATTCCCTCTCACTCTCTTTATTTGTCTCACATAATGACAATTGGAGGCGTTATCAATTACAAGCTGAATCTTCTAGACACACAATAAATATGATAACTAATGTGAATTCTCTGATAACTGCTTTGTCTGCAGTGAACAAATTCCTAAAAATAAACTCTTCCTGAGCTATTGCTTTTTATGCCCCGCTCGGCGCTTGCACGGCGAGGCGGGGCATATAGCATCCGGGTTGTCCGTCCATCCGTCCTTCTGTCTGTCCGTCTGTCCATCTGTCTATCCGTCTGTCCGGTACGCAATTCATTTGCTGCAATGTAGCTCGGCACCTATTGCTCGCAAAAACTATTTTATATATATATATATTTGGTGGGTACACGCCTTGGAGGAGTACTTCGCATGGGCTCAAAGGACGGGGACCTTGACCTACTTTTAAAAACTTACTAATAGTTGCATTTGTTCAAAGGCTGCCGACTTTTTATGGTCACTGTTGGCCACATCCTCTCAATAAATATGTCAATCTCCAATTTTTCCAGTGTGTATCCCAGTTTACATCAAACACATGAGGGTTCAACCAAATACCTACCACACACATGTACATATTACTGCACTTTACATGTAAAATAGTACTGCGTGCGGGCATATCGTGATGAATGTCTCTAGTATTTCTTTCTTTTGACAGTGTTTTACACTAATGTTAACTTTGTTATCATTGTGGGATGACACCATGAATATATATGAGGTCTGTTAGAAACTATCCGACCTTTTTATTTTTTTAAAAAACTATATGGGTTTGAATCATGTGCGCTTGCATCAGCCAAGCTTGAACCTTCGTGCGCATGCGTGAGTTTTTTCACGCCTGTCGGTTGCGTCATTCCCCTGTAGGCAGGCTTTGAGTGAGCACTGGTCCACCCCCCTCGTCGGATTTTCATTGTCAGGGAAAAGGCTGAGCGATTGGAGTAGCGCTGAATCAAATTTTTCCAGAAACGGTGAGAAACAGCCAGGTGGAAACCATTCGGAAGATTCAGATGGTGCGTCGGGACGGAGCCGCAATGGTGCACAACAAAAAGCACGTCCATGTTGGAAGTCTCACAGGAGAAGTTGTGACATGCCCAGCTGTTACACTATTTCTCGGATACTCACTCGACTGAAAACCCCTGAAAGCCGTCTGAATCTTCCGAATGGTTTCCAACACGGACGTGCTTTTTGTTGTGCGCCATTGCGGCTCTGTCCCGACGTGCAAATTTCTTTGAGCATTCATCAACTTTCCCAGACTTTTGTTGCCCCTGTCCGTTTTTTTGAAATGTGTGGCAGGCATCCATTTCAAAATGAGCAAATATTTGCACAAAAACAAAAAGTCTATCAGTTTGAACATTAAATATCTTGTCTTTGTGGTGTATTCAAATGAATATCGGTTGAAGAGGATTTGCAAATCATTGTATTCTGTTTTTATTTACATTTGACACAATGTCCCAACTTCATTGGAATTGGGGTTGTATTTGAAATTAGCTGGAAAATGACCAGCTTGTTGCACTTCAGAACAGGAAGATAAACCAGTGCTCTTAGATTCCACCATTTGTGAGTGTACCTAATTCACAGAAAATCACCTATCATCCGTCACCATGTGAAAAAAATCAGAAATGTTTTCTTCTATGGTGACACTTCAGCTGTATCCTTTGTGCTGTCAAGTGTCATGCCCTAATATAGTAACAATATTGGCACAAATGTCAATGAACCCATTTCAGACAGACAACTCACATTTAAGAATGTTTATTGCAACAGCAGAACATGGTTAGAGGAGTTTGATGTCTGGCTCTGACCTTATCACTCCACATACATACTTGTGATCTAGTGATAATTGGGAGTGATGATTTCATATATTAAAATCCCCCTAGTTGGAAGGCTGCAGATAGATGCTGGGGTGGAGGTGTGGCTGAGAACAGGCACCAACGGTGATGCACGCAGCACTAGTGTTGACAGGTAGAATGAGAGCTGAGACATTTATAGCTTAGCCTCCTAAGGCCTGACCTTGAACTTTTTCTCTCTTCACACACCTGTCTTCTCTACGTAACCACACACCTGTCACTGTTTAACCTTTGTTCGGCAGAATATTTGAGTTCCTTGTTTTCTGCCACTCTTTGGCTGGTCTGTTGTTTGTTTTCAGTTGTAACAGAGTCTCTTTCAGGTATGTCAAGTCTGTTATCATGGCAAGCTGTGATTTAAACCCGAATGAAGTCTTGCACACTCTGCTTCATCCAGTTTTCATGCAGATCTAGTTGAGTGACCTTTCCGTGCACAAATCAAATCAACCTTTTATGCTCAGGGTTTACAGCATGCCCCTTTTCCACCTGATACTAAGTTTTAAAAAGTAGTGGATAATTCTCACAACAAGACATAAGAAACTTGTTCCATTATTGTAGTAATCAGATTCATCCTGATCAGAAGGGCATTCTGAGAATCAAATCTGGATTGATCGCTTTTCTCCAGATACTTTATCAGTCTTTGATGTTCAGACATCTCAGGAGTCTCATGATGGATTTATTGTTTTGCACTTTCATCCTATACTTCCAATTTCATTATTGATTCCTTACATTTCCCAGACGAGATTATGGAGCTCTCTGTAGCATCAGGCTCCTCAGCCAATGGATTCATGATTATTTGGTATTTTTGTATAATAAATACTTCATAAACATTCTGACAAACAGAAGGAAGCAGTGATGCTTTCTTTCACTGGTGTCCCAGTGACTCTGTTGTCAACAGGTTTGGGTCAAAGAACATGTGGATATTAATGAATTACTCACTTCCAGAGTGAATAATAAATCGACTTACTTCAGAAGGGCATTGTGCTTTCTCTCTTCCAGTGTGTGTTTGTCAGCAGCTCACTCAAGCAGGATAATTCACTTCTCACTCAGCGGATCAGGACGTCTATCCAGCTTTAGTCTGTCACAACATTTGTTCCACATTGAAATGAGACTGCTGCAGTGAGGTGATTGCATATAGATTTACACAGGAGTAGTGAGCAGAGTAAAGGAGAACATGAAAGGGTGAAAAGAAGGATGAGAGGAAACACTTGGCTGGAGAAAAAAGTGATAGGGATGGTAGAAAAGAAAGAGAAAACACAAAGGAACAGTACTACTTTTCCTTGCCAGAAACATTCAGCACAATCAACTGTTGTTTTATCATCATCATTCTGGTCCCCATGACAACTGGCCTGGATTCTGATGCCGGCATCTCACACTGGATTCTGATGCCGGCATCTCACACAACAACACACTATTACACTACACAACATCTATTATAAATAGGTTCCAAATCAGGCATGTACACAACTGCCTAAAACTATGCAAATGCACTCAAAAGTCCACACACAGTATAACTGAACATACTGTGCATGAGGCACGCTGGCTGATAACGTCCCCAAAGTCATACCAGCCGCTTCCATCATTTTACCACACAACCACGGTTTTGTAACCCTATCAGATACGTAGAAATGACAAACATCAATTCATCAAAATAATCACAGACAAACCTCAAATGCACAGGTCTGTGTCTTGACAGTGGGTGCATGCAGTAATGTGTGGTGCAAATGTTTTTGAGGCGTGTCCCTAAGCACATTGCTAAATGTCAGTGCAAACATTATTGATGCTGCGAATATACCATATTATATAATGGCTGAGTGGATTCTTGTCATTTGATTGGTGCTTTGTATGTCACATGTCATGTATTAATTCATCCCATTTGTGTTGCATTGCATTTAGAATGCGGCTTGGTTCCATTTAGGGTGCAAATTTGGTTCCATACATTTGGTACCATTGCACTCTGCACACGTGATCACGCACGCACATGTTCGCGCACACGTGATCGCATGCACACGTGCACGCACCCACACATGTGCATGCACGCGCACGCACACACAAAACAAATCCACTGTGCTGCCTTAATCCTCTCGTTGTTCCTGGTGTGTAGTGAGCGCCTTGCATGGCAGCACCCTGATATTAGCGTGTTTGTGTGTGAGTGTGTCTGTGTGAATGCAAGGCATAATTGTTAAACACTTTGAGCTTGTGATGCAGAAGGAAAAGCGCTATATAATAAATGTAGTCCAAATGCAGTCCATAATGATAGCAGAAGTAATAAGAATAACAATAAGAAGAATGAATGCGTGATTGTTCAGTATATAATCTGTACTGGAATGCCAATCGCAGGACCCTCCACACTACTAAAGAACCTTCCAGAACATACAGTAGTTCTGTGTTGCTAATGACAGGGTGAACTGAGAAATGCGGTTTTGTGGGAGGGGAACAGATCTCCGCATACAATGCATGTATACAATCAACGCACACTGGATGTTATAGTGACTGCTGTGACAGCTGGAATGACACCCAGTTGCAATGAGAATAAGAAGGGCCTTTTTTGTCATTGCACATACATGGATACATACAATAAAATGTGTCCTCTACATTTATTTCCTCTAGGCTGGACTATTGTAATTCATTATTATCAGGTTGTCCTAAAAGTTCCCTAAAAAGCCTTCAGTTGGTTCAGAATGCTGCAGCTAGAGTATTGACGGGGACTGCTTTTAGGACTGCTTTTTTGCATTTGCGCAATATCTCTAAAATTAGAAAGGTCTTGTCTCAGAGTGATGCTGAAAAACTAATTCATGCATTTATTTCCTCTAGGCTGGACTATTGTAATTCATTATTATCAGGTTGTCCTAAAAGTTCCATGAAAGCCTTCAAAATTAATTCAAAATGCTGCAGCTAGAGTGCTGACAGGGACTAGAAGGAGAGAGCTATCTCACCCATATTGGCCTCTCTTCATTGGCTTCCTGTTAATTCTAGAATAGAATTTAAAATTCTTCTTCTTACTTATAAGGTTTTGAATAATCAGGTCCCATTTATCTTAGGGACCTCGTAGTACCATATTACCCCATTAGAGCGCTTCGTTCTCAGACTGCGGGCTTACTTGTAGTTCCTAGGGTTTGTAAGAGTAGAATGGGAGGCAGAGCCTTCAGCTTTCAGGCTCCTCTCTGTGGAACCAGCTCCCAATTCAGATCAGGGAGACAGATACCCTCTCTACTTTTAAGATTAGGCTTAAAACTTTCCTTTTCGCTAAGGCTTATAGTTAGGGCTGGATCGGGTGACCCTGGACCATCCCTTGGTTATGCTGCTTTAGACGTAGATTGTGGGGGGTTCCCATGATGCACTGTTTCTTTCTCTTTTTGCTCCGTATGCATCACTCTGCATTTAATCATTAGTGATCGATCTCTGCCCCCCCTTCACGGCATGTCTTTTTCCTGTTTTTTTCCCTCAGCCCAACCAGTCTCAGCAGAAGACTGCCCCTCCCTGAGCCTGGTTCTGCTGGAGGTTTCTTCCTGTTAAAAGGGAGTTTTTCCTTCCCACTGTTGCCAAGTGCTTGCTCATAGGGGGTCGTTTTGACCGTTGGGGTTTTTCATAATTATTGTATGGCCTTGCCTTACAATATGGAGCGCCTTGGGGCAACTGTTTGTTGTGATTTGGCGCTATATAAGAAAAAAGTTGATTGATTGATTGATTGATACATTTAACCCATCCTAATTACAGTTGGACACAATCCAATCACTTGGAGCTTTCGGCAGTCACGATCCAGTGCCTGGAGATCAACTCCAAGTCGATCTGCCTTGGTCAATGGTCAGAGAAAGGAATGACCCTAATGTGCATGCTTTGATAGTGAAAGGAAACATGGAGGAAACAGGAGTGCATGAATGAAACCCACACAGACACAGGCATTTCCATGGTGAGATGGATGTGGTGATGTGTAACACCAGCGCATGCTTCCAGATTTTACTTGAAGACAGGACCCATAGTCAGTATGTTGTTAACTGTTAATTTCCAACAGGCTTGTGCAAAATTCTGAATTGAATCAACAATGTCTCCAGGAACAAAAAGTAGAATTGCAAGTCAAATTCGAATTGAAGGAAGTAGAACTGAAAGTCCATGAAAAAAATGTCCAATTTTATGCTCACAAGGTGACTGTAGCTCAGGTGTGGAACAGCAGTTTTTTATTAACCACGGTGTTTTCTGGGTTTAACTTCCTGTGGGTTTTGTCAAATTGTGTTTACACAAACATTGAGCACCCAAAACTGGATAAGCTCAGGGCACAGTGACCCCGAGAAACATGGAGAAAGGAGAAGCAGCACACAACATTCTATACTGTATATAACAAAAAATAATCTGCAGCAGCCTTTCTGAAATTTAATTGTTCTATTCCCAAGGCAATGCAACCTTTTCACAGTCTTTTCATCGATGAATAGCTTCTGAGTAACCATCCAGCCATCCCCGAAAAACAACCTCTGTGGTAGTAAGTATCATCCTGTGGTCTTCCAAGGATTCCACTCTCTTTTTGTAAACATTCTGACAGAGGACCCCAATGCAGAGAACCACAACACAGGTGCATAAAAACTGGCTTGATTCAACCGGTAGCAATCAATAACGTCACCCTTCAATATGGTACATAGTTTGCTTGGTCTCTTACACAGGCGGTTTCCCATAACTCTGGAGATCAGTCCATTCAGTGCCAGTGTTGTAAGAGGAAGCAGCACAAGAATAATCCAAAAATAGAGGCAGAGGTTCAAAGCACAGTTAGCAAACCAGGAACAGCAAGCAAAAATCATAAAACACTGAAATACAGCATAGGTCAGAAATACAAAGAAAAACATGAGGAAATAACACCAGAGAGCAGAGATGAACCTAGACAATCTGGCGATGAAGAAACCCTCCAACAGCCACTATAAACACCAGTGAATAATTAGATGTGGAAGTGCAAAGACCCGTGAATCCAGAAGACCAGAAACAGAAAATTAAGCTACATGAACATAACACGGAGGAGACATCAGAATAAGAGCATGAGACAAAGTCTAACAGAGAGAAAACCACTAGACTGTGAAGAGACAACACATATAGGAAACTTACAAAAAATGGAAGTAAACAGAGACCAGATTTAAAAACTAGAAATGTGAACCGTGATGCTTCTGGTATTACAGGGTGGGCCAATAAAATGTTACCACTTTTTTAATTCGTACAATTAGAGAGTGTACTACAACAACCCGCAGACCACTGAGGCCCTGAAGACCAACATCCATCAGGAAATTCGGAGAATCTTGAGATGTGTGGCAAAGTCATCACAAACTTTAATGTTCGTGTTGCAGCCATAATCCAAAGAAGAGGAGCGTGGATTGAACGTCATCAATTAATGAACTGTGCGGAAAACAAGAGACAAAGTGGGAAACCTTTGGTATCAAATGTTAATTTGAAGCTTCTGTTACAAGTCTGTAAATAACATTTTCGAATAAATTTTCATTTCAAAAACTTGTGCACGATCAAAACGTGGTAACATTTTATTGGCCCACCCTGTAAATCAAATCTTACCTAACATCAAACCCGTGCCAATGGATTACACGTGATAGCGTTCATGTGTATGTATTGAGGTGAAGCTCCTGAATCAGGATGAGTGTGCTGATTTTATTCCCACAACATTCATCGTACAATCCATGTTCTGTTCATTCCAGCACCAGAAGCAAAACAATGTCTGCACCATTCTGGGTTTAAATGAAGAAATGCATTCAGATTTTTCTGTGTGTGCCATTTGGGATTATTCACATTTGTTTCTTCAGATGTGCAAGACGTGATATGTGCACATTTTACATGGTATGAAGGAAGGAGTGTGCGTAGCTGTCTGTCATATTCAGCAAGACAATCTTTGGCACGTGTTCCTCTCTCTGTCTTTCTCTCTCTCTCTCTAAATGATGGTGACATTTGTTCTTTTTAGAGCAGAGTGGATCAGAATGCAGGCGGAACAGCTTTTAATTATGGATGGCCTGTTTATCCTCTCAGGAGCTCTCAGGGAGAGAAAACATCCATTCTAGTTCGGCAGCTAACGCCTCATATGTGCTAATATGACATACCTCCACATAGCAGCCGCGCTCGCTAACAGCATGGCTAACCTCTGTGTAACAAACAGACCAAACACAACACTAATTCCTCTGGAATAATGACAACCAACTCTATAATTACAGTCCAACAAATGCCAAACGAGTGTAGAAACTAAAGCATTCTGGAGTGAAGTGATTAACCGTCAGTGTTCTTCTGTTGGCTAACATCTCTGCCATGCGGTATGATTTGTTTTATTTCATAAGTAATCTTACTGCACAAATTTTAACAATGTTTAGCTTGAAATGTTACAACTGGTCAATTCATGTTAGTTAGGTGATAGAATTTGCAGCTATTTTAATATCTGATTCTTTGGAAATTGTCTCATATTAATCAACGGTTTGACATGCTGAACATAAAAAGATAATGTAGGCCTGTGATAAATAAAACTAGGCTTTAATATAGTTTTTGTCTCCCTCTCTAGTGTGCATACATAGCTTTGTGGACAGTGACTTTTGGGGGTTTCATTTTGTTGTTGCTGTTTTTGCACTGAGATGAACTCAAAGATCTAAAAGTTTTTCCACATACACAATATCACCATTTCCCTCAAATATTGTTCACAAACCAGTCTAAATCTGTGATAGTGAGCACTTCTCCTTTGCTGAGATAATCCATCCCACCTCACAGGTGTGCCATATCAAGATGCTGATTAGACACCATGATTAGTGCACAGGGTGCCTTAGGACTGCCCACAATAAAGGCCACTCTGAAAGGTGCAGTTTTATCACACAGCACAATGCCACAGATGTCGCAAGATTTGAGGGAGCGTGCAATTGGCATGCTGACAGCAGGAATGTCAACCAGAGCTGTTGCTCGTGTATTGAATGTTCATTTCTCTACCATAAGCCGTCTCCAAAGGCATTTCAGAGAATTTGGCAGTACATCCAACCAGCCTCACAACTGCAGACCACGTGTAACCACACCAGCCCAGGACCTCCACATCCAGCATGTTCACCTCCAAGATCGTCTGAGACCAGCTACTTGGACAGCTGCTGAAACAATTGGTTTGCATAACCAAAGAATTTCTGCACAAACTGTCAGAAACCGTCTCAGGGAAGCTCATCTGCATGCTCGTCGTCCTCATCGGGGTCTCGACCTGACTCCAGTTCGTCGTCGCAACTTCGCACAGCCATTGAAGAGGAGTAGACCAACATTCCACAGGCCACAATTGACAACCTGATCAACTCTATGCAAAGGAGATGTGTTGCACTGCAGAGGCAAATTGGTGGTCACACCAGATTACTGACTGGTATCCCCCCCCCCCCCAATAAAACAAAACTGCACCTTTCAGAGTGGCCTTTTATTGTGGGCAGTCTAAGGCACACCTGTGCACTAATCATGGTGTTATATCAGCATCTTGATATGGACACACCTGTGAGGTGGGATGGATTATCTCAGCAAAGGAGACGTGCTCACTATCACAGATTTAGACTGGTTTGTGAACAATATTTGAGGGAAATGGTGATATTGTGTATGTGGAAAAAAGTTTTAGATCTTTGAGTTCATCTCATACAAAATGGGAGCAAAACCAAAAGTGTTGCGTTTATATTTTTGTTGAGTATAATTTGCCAAATAGACTAATATCTTTTATACAAATGATCACTTCTGCAGCCATATTTTTTTAAAGACAGGCCAAGGGATGTATACATGGACATGTTTTGGACTTTGGGACATTCACATTAACCATGAAAAAAATATAAACAGTAAACACTCACTGGTCACTTTATTAGGTACACCTTGCTAGTACTGGGTTGCACCCCCCTTTTGCCTTCAGAATTGCCTTAATTCTTCATGGCATAGATTCAACAAGTTCACGCAGTCATCCATTCAACCAGTCTGCCCATTCTTTTCTGTTTTCTGACATCAACAAGGCATTTTTTTTTCCACATAACTGTCTCTCACTCGATATCTTGTTTTTTGGACCATTCTCTGTAAACCCTAGAGATGGTTGTGTGTGAAAATCCCAGTAGATCAGTAGTTTCTGAAATACTCAGACCAGCCCGTCTGGTACCAACAACCATGCCACGTTCAAAGTCACTTAAATCCCCTTTCTTCTGCATTCTGTTGCTCAGTTTGAATTTCAGCAAGTTGCCTTCACCAGTCTAGATGCACTGAGTTGCTGCCATGTGACTGACTAATTATCTATTTGCGTTAACCAGCAATTGAACAGGTGTACCTAATAAAGTGGCTGGTGAGTGGCGAGGCTCCTTCTTGCACAGTCCTCCAGATTTATCATACAGTACCATATTGTTTGTATTTATTAATGATTGATTTAAATGACATCCAAGACATATTTAGAGACTTGGAAAGGTTCATGTATCCCCCCCTGATTGTCTACACCTCAGAACCTGTGAGTGGGGCAGTCTTTGATTTTTACTTGGTGAATTCTGGCAGTCTTGTTGGCAAGGGAAAGTTTACTGACCTTGACTTTGCTGACAATGAGTTGATCACTGTGCAATCAATAAAGGCTCCGACTGCAGCATTTGAAAAGAGGAGTGGGGAGGAGAAGTGTTCGGGTTTGTAACCATCTTGGATCAAAATTAAGATCCAGGCTTCCAATTACACTGTAGCGATGACTGAAGGTCTTTGATGCTCGGTCTAATCGGAGGATCCTTGGGTTCTCTTAGGATGACTTTGTGTCAAATAAACAGTTCCACTTATGGAGACTCGGTTGAGACATATTTACTTGCATTGTGACTCTACAACTTGGGCTTAATTTTCTCCAAACTCTGACTAAAATCAGTGATCCATAGAAACTGTTGCAGTGGATGTTACAGCTTCATTTAATATGTTCTCATATAAATCTGTAAATACCAGAGAAAATAAGCACTTTCTTTTCATCTCAATTTTCAGTCATGTCTTTCCTCACGGTGCAGCCAGCAGGTGAGATGTCACCATGTGCGGTCAACCTCAGTCAGTCATTCAGTCAGGCCACATTTCAGTTGTGAGAGAGGTTACATCAGTTATAGTGGTCCAATTGTCAATAAACGCTGTATATGCATTACACATAGTGACCTCAAGAAGCTCACTGACTGGGTGTGAAGGGACTGTCTTGGATGAGACATCTCTTCAACATTGTACTGAGACAGTGCCATAGGAGTGGCAAACTGGGGTGATGGTCCCCATATTTAAAAAAGGGGACCAGAGAGTGTGTGCCAATTCCAGGGGCATCACCCTACTCAACCTTCCTGGGAAAGGTCTACTCCAGGGTGCTGAAAAGGAGGGTTTGGCTGATAGTCGAACCTCTGATTGAAGAGGAACAATTTAGGTTCCGTCCTGGTAGTGCAACAACCAACCAGCTCTTCACTCTCACAAGGATCCTGTCGGGGGCCTGGGAGTATGTCTACATGTGTTTTGTGGACTTGGAGGAGGCGTACAATCGGGTACCCTGGGAGATAGTGTGGGAGGTGCTGTAGGAGTATGGAGTGAGGGGGTTCCTTCTCAGGGCCATCAAATCTCTGTACACACAAAGCAAGAGCTGTGCTCAGGTTCTCGACAGTAAGTCGGGCTCGTTTCTGGTGGGGTTGGCCTCCACCAGCAATGCGCCTTGTCACTAATCCTATTTGAGATATTCATGGACAGGATATCGAAGCATCGTTTTGGGGGGAGGACGGTTTCCAGTTTGGTGTGCTCAGGGTCTCCTCACTGCTTTTTGCAGATGATGTGGTCCTGTTGGCTTCATTGGTCTGTGACCTTCAACACTCACTGGATCGGTTCACAGCCGAGTGTGAAGCAGCTGGGGTGAGGATCAGCACCTCTAACTCTGAGGCTTGTCTACTCCGGGTCAGGAATACGGTCTTGCCCCAAGTGAAGCAGTTCAAGTACCTCAGGGTCTTGTTCACGAGTGAGGGGACAATGGAGCTTGGTCGGAGAATCGGCGCAACAGGGACGGTGTTGCATTTGCTCTACTGTACTGTTATGACGAAAAGGGAGCTGAGCCAAAAGGCGAAGCTCTCAATCTACTGGTTAATCTTCATTCCTACTCTCAGCTATGGGCATGAGGGTTGGGTCACGACCAAAAGAACTAGATCGTGGGTACAAGCAGCCGAAATGGGCTTCCTCAGGAGGGTGGCTGGTGTCTCCCTTAGAGATAGGTTGAGAAGCTCAGTCATCCGTGGGGAGCTCGGAGTAGAGTCGCTGCTCTTTTGCGTTGAAAGGAAGCAGCTAAGATGGTTCAGGCATCTGGTAAGGATGCCTCATTGGCGCCTCCCTGAGGTGTTCCAGGCACGTCCATCTGGGAGGAGACCCCGGGGAAGGCACAGGACTAGGTGGACAGATTATATCTCCACATTGGCCTGGGAACGCCTCAGGATCCACCAGTTAGAGGTGACCAATGTGGAAGTCTGGGATTCCCTGCTAGAGCTGTTACCCCCACGACCTGATCCCGAATAAGCGGTTGAAGATGAGTGAGTGAGTGAAAGTCAAAGGTCAAGGTCACTAGAGCAAACATTTTAATAATCTTGTGAGCGCAATAAGTTTTTTTTTTTTTAACTGTCTGAATGTCACCAGTCTTGGTATGTTATGGAGATTAAAGACACAAAACTTCCGTAATTGCCTGATTGGTATGAGTGTTTGACATGTGACCACAAGAAACCTATTGATTTTGGGGTGAAAAGAGCATGGTCACTTGAGCATACCTTGTAATAATCTTGTCAGCGCAATAACGTCTTTCCTAATTGCCTGATTGTCACCAAACTTGGTATATGTGATCGGCATGTGACCTCAAGAAACCAATTGATTTTGGGGTCAAAAGGTCAAAATGACTGAGCTGTAGTTGTAAAAGCCTTCTGTAGAAAAGCTCACTTATCAATGGTAAGATTGCCAACATTTGCCCAGGGCGCCATGGGTTAATGCAGACTGCCTGTTTAACTTACAATCTCACACAGCTCACTATGTTAGATGAAAATGAAGTGAGAAAGCAAAATGTCTGTGAGATGCTGAATCAATAAGAGACATAAATAATGACAGTTGATCTCTGCTAGAGAATCTCTCATCTCTGGTCAACATGTGCAGCCACGTAACGTGTGTAGATCAGTTGCATAAATGTACCAAAAAACAGTGAATATTTGTTGCTTGCACACATCTTCCAGAAGAATATTGATTGACAGACAGACAGGTGTACCTGCAGTTATATATGAAGGACTAAAGCTACAGTAGGGTAAGAGCAAATGACCATATTATCCATGGAATCGACTTGTCTTTTTTCAGGTCTTTATGTCTCTCTTGTACCTATGCACATTAAGGACGCTGTACACAATTTCGAGTGGTGGCCAAGAGGTTAGTTTGCTTGCTTCCCTAGCAGAAAGTTGCCCATTCTCCACTGAAAGTGGTGTTGCATTAGGAAGGACTTCTGATGTAAAACCTACTGCAAATCAACATGCAGATCCATATCGCACCTGCTGTGTCAACCCTGAGTGAAAACCTTTAGAGGTCAAAAGAACTTATGGTTAACGGACTGCATTTATATAGAGCTTTTGTTGTCACAGCACTTTACAGTGATGCCTCATATACACCCACTCAACTATGAACTACAACTTCACGAGGCATCTTAAAGTGTGGAAAAACTGTTTTATTTACCTTTCTGAAAATTTGCTTATAGCAGGATTTCCTCCATGCACAATCACACAATTGGGAGAATTTGAAAATATTTAAGATGAAATTCCAAGCATATTTAACTATGAAAACTGATTTTGCACAGTAGCACCCCCCCCCACCCCCCCACCTTTAGTTCTTCTTATACAACTGGGATACGCTCCAGCACCCCTGTGACCCTTAATTGGAGTAAGAGGGTATAGAAAATGGATGGATAGTTCTTCTTATGCTGTCTGCAAGATCCCACAGTTTCTCAGGATGACCCAGGGAGCAGCTCAGGCAATTGAAGCTAATGCTTTGGTGAAAATCAACACAGACTGCAAAAAAGTATTGTTGTTATTCACGCTTGATGTTGCGAATGATGCTGCAAATCAGTGGATACGCTGATTGCAGTACTTGAGAAGCTGAGTGAGGAAACGGCGTGTTTGGGTTTGTGATTGTCCTGGGTCAAGACTAACATTCAGACTTTCAATGACTTGAAGGACACATCCCTGAGAAAAACCAGAATTCAAGGGGATGAAGTCTGCCTCCACACTGCACAGCACTCACAGTACCTGCTATGATGTCCATCAAATTCTCAGGATGTCCCACATGTAAAGCATTTTCTCTGTGCCAGTAAATATTAAGGTTGCTGGAGGAGATGTACTGTTTAGTAAGACAGGCATTTTGCATTCTGTGCTTTCTTTAAAGCGACAGTATGTAGGATTTGGTGACATCTAGTGGTGAGGTTGCAACCTGTGAATTATTAGACTATAACTGAGTAAACATCATGTTGTGAAGGTGTCGTAACACGGACCCACAACAGGGGGCGCAAATGAACGGACAATGGATAAGAAAAGGAGTAACAATTTAATGTTGTGAAGGCACACAACGGAATACAGACAGAAAAATAATGGATGCCAATTGTACACAAGAGGACTGTGGGCAGGCTCGAAGATAGGAGACTTCTGGTGATCGAAGAGCCGGGGCCCACACCGCTTCCACCACCAACGGCCTGAAGAACACCGGAGCCGCCAAGTCCTGAGTCCCCAGGTGGTCTCTGTCCTCCGTTGTCGGCCCTGGTACTGCTGGCAGACAAGAAACAGATGACGGTGAGTGTGAGTCCTCACGCCCAGCAACCTTTACACACAATTCCTCCGGGAGGGAAAACCTCCACCTCCAGATACGTTATCACTCGTGCAGCTCCTGTTTGTCTCTCTTCTGGATGGAGTGAGAGACGAAGACCGTCGTCCTCTCACTATCCGCCAATCCAATCTCCAACAGACTTCACAGGTGTACGGCTGCACACAGATCACAATTTGAAAAAACACTCAGAAAATACAGCAGAGAAGATTACCTCTAGTGGTAGATGATTTCTCGGCGAGGAGGTGGAGTTGTAATCCGCTTCTTATGAGGTGGTTGATGAGTGACAGCTGGTGTGGTTGATAAGTGACAGCTGTCACTTCCAATGGCTCCGGCGCCCTCTCATGCTTGAAGCCCGCACTCCAAGCAGGGCGCCGACTGGTGGTGGTGGGCCAGCAGTACCTCCTCTTCAGCGGCCCACACAACACATCACAGAGAAACAGAAAAACAAACAGAAAACAATTTCAATTTCAATTTATTTTCATTTATATAGCGCCAAATGACAACAGAGTTGCCTCAAGGCACTTCACACAAGTAAGGTCTAACCGTACCAACCCCCAGGGCAACAGTGGTAAGGAAACACTCCCTCTGAGGAAGAAACCTCAAGCAGACCAGACTCAAAGGGGTGACCCTCTGCTTGGGCCATGCTACCAACAATTCACAAAAAAATTACAGAACAATTCACAAAACGAATATACAGGAAATGCTGTTGGTGCACAGGACTGGAGGGTCTCCAGCACAAATACAACTCCCCTCTCTGGATGGAGCTGCACCTTAAACAAAAAAGAAAAAAACAGAATCAGCCATCAGAAAGACAAGAAATACTGTATAATTTGTCAGCATTAAAGAACAAGAAAAACAGAAGAAATACTAAGGTGATCGCCGGCCACTCGCCCTAAGCTTCACTAAAAGACCCAGAATTTAGGTAAAGTTGAGGCCGTGGCAAGCTCTGTTTTCTAATAAAATGAATTAAAAGATTAAAAAACATAAAACAAATCTATACCAGTATAGTAGCCATACGAAAGGGAAAATAAGTGCATCTTAAGTCTGGACTTGAAAATCTCCACAGAATCTGACTGTTATTGACGCAGGGAGATCATTCCACAGAACAGGGGCACGATAAGAGAAAGCTCTGTGACCCACAGACTTCTTATTCACCTTAGGGACACAAAGTAGTCCTGCACCCTGAGAACACAAAGCCTGGGGCGGTACGTAAGGTTTAATTAGGTCAGCTAAGTAGGGAGGTGCCAGTCCGTGAACAATTTTATAGAGTAGTCACTGGGGCAGGAAGCCAGTGAAGGGATGCCAAAATGGGTGTAATGTGGTCGAACCTTCGGCTTTATGTCAAAAGTCTAGCAGCAGCATTTTGAACCAATTGTAGAGCCCTAATGCTGGACTGCAGTAAACCAGAAAATAGAACATTGCAGTAGTCCAATCTAGAAGAGATAAACACATGGATCAGGGTCTCAGCATCAGCCATAAACAGGATAGGGCAAATCTTCGCTATATTTCGCAGGTGGAAGAAAGTAGTCCTTGTAACATTTCTAATGTGGAGGTCAATGACAATGTAGGATCAAAAATTACCCCAAGGTTCCTCACTTTGTCAGTGTGATGTATGACACACGAGCCGAGGCTGAGCGTTAACTAGTCAAATTGATGCCGATGTCTCACCGGACCAAGAACCATCATTTCAGTCTTATCAGAGTTTAAAAGTAGGAAGTTTCTAGACATCCAGCTTCTCACTGATGCAAGGCAATCTTCTAAGGATTTTATGTGGATGAGATTACCAGCAGTTATCAGCATATATACATAAAATGTGGCAGATGTTGTGTTTGTACCCCAGCAGTCAGAGTTGTTGGCCTAAAATTTGAGGTTACGCATAAACTAATGTGATGTGATACAGCTAAGCTGAGGTAGGCATCATGCCAGTAAGAGTCCTCACAAATGTAGAGCAAAAATTGTGTGTGTGTGTGTGTGTGTGTGTGTGTGCGCACGCCCTTGTTCAATGAAGGTGAAACATACAGGAACCTATGAAAGAGATTAAATGACATCTCCTTGACAAAAATAGCAGAATATGGAGAACATACTGTGTGTGAGAGAGATCTGGTACCACTTTAGTCTGTGGTGAATCATAGATACTTAAAGCTGCAGTGTGTAGGATTTATTAGTGTTTATTAACAGAAATGTAATAGAGTATTCATAGCCATGTATTCATTAGTGTATTATTACCTGTAACAACGTCTTTACTTGCATCTGAATACTTAGCGTGTACTTCACAGACATTAAAGACATTCATTTATGTCTGCAGTGACATACATGTCTCTCTCTATGGGTCCTCGGCTTATGAGATCGATCGGCTCCTTGGAAGAGCTCATGAAGTCATGAGGTCCCTAGAACAAGGTGTTTGGTGATGCCAATATCTTTGCAGGCAAATGAAGTAGAGCTGCAGTTATCGATTATTTTAGTAATTGAGTATTCTATCGATTATTCTGGTAATTAATCGAGTAATTGCATAAAAAGTATTTTTGCGTTTTTAAACAACATCAACAGTCCAGGGCTCTCCCTAAGCAATGGCACAAGGTCGCTGTGCCATCACGCAGATTGTTAAATTTAGTGTATTCCTTTCTGTTTTCCTGGGTAATTATTTATTTTTTCACGTCTTTAAAAGTTCTGGATCTTTCCCGTAAGTGTAGGTGGTTGGTGTAATCCTCAGTCAGTCAGGCTGCACATGAACGTGAGTACAGCCTGTCAAAAACCTGGCAACGATTTACCCAAACTGACCCAAACTGACTCCAAATGACTAAATAAAGCACTTTATTTATTTTCGTAAATGCGCTCCATTCTCAAAACAGTACATGAAGTGCTCTCCCTCCCTTTGTCTCGCTGTCTCTTTAAAATGCTGAAACAATAAACAAGGGACGTTTATTTGCAGCAGTGCATCCCACATTGCTGCAAAGGCGAGTGCCGTTTCCTTCCATGTACCGTTTGGAGAATGGAGTGCATTTCCAAAAATAAATAAAGGTAGCTTCATTTAGTCATATTTGGAGTCAGTTTTACTTTAAATGCGCAGTAAGTCTATTTCAGATGATCAGCGTGAACCCTCTTTCTCTTAAAAGGCTTTATTCTACTTTTTGTGTCATGTTGGAAAACTGTAGCTTTTGGTGCTACATTGATTGACTCTTATACTGCCTATGCACATGCATACTCTCATGAGTGCCACAAGTTTAGTTTATGGCAAGCTAAAAGTGGACACTCCCATTTTGGCAAAACGACTATACAGTTTTTGTATATTCTGTGTCAGTACACACCCACGGCAGACGTCCTTGATGAATTCCTGTGCAAAAAGTAGTTCCCAAACAATGCTGTATTTGTGTTGACAGTGCATTTTCAGGGTTAACAAAAACATAAGGAGTATATCTGGCACAAGAACATGTGTATCTAGTGCGTTTTTATGACTAAATGATAGTAAGTCAATACTCACACTCATCCAGCAGTATCTTCTCATGTTAGCAAATTCAGCGCTGGGTCAGGCAAAAGTAGTCCGGCAAGCTATCCCACAATGCCAAAATAGCAGAGATGTCACTCCAGCAAGAGCGGCACACTGAGCAGGGTGATGCGCATGCTCTAGTCTTCTTCTGTTTTTTTTTTTTTTTCTGAGGACATTACAGAGCCACACACAGGCCTGGCATATATACTACAATGTTAAACGGAAGGCACAGAATTTGCCTCAAACATTTTTTGTAATCAAATTATTTGAGCTACTTGACTAATTGTTTAGGCCCTAAGATGAAGGTCCAAGTCTTTAGGGTCCAGTGTTGCCTGTCTTGCTGTATAGTTGTGAGACTTGGATGCTAGCCAGTGACCAAAGGGGACATCTGGATATCTTTGGTACTATGTAGGTGTCTTCAGAGGATCCTACTGCTGGAATGACTTTTACTAACAGATACATGAGGAGTATCACTTGCATTGTGAGGGAGTGTCAGCTTCAACATTCTGGCCATGTGGCCTGTTTCTCTGTGGATGATCCAACTCACAGGTGCCTGAGTGTTGAGGACCCCAGCAGCGGCAGAAGGCCTAGGGGATGCACATGTTTCACCTGGCTGCAGCAGACAGACGGTTATTTTAGTGAACTGGGAATGGACTGGTTATCTGCCTGGGTGTGGTTGCCATCCAGGACCCAAGGTCGTTCCATGGTGTCATGGATGTGGCAAAGTGCAGCAGCACCAGCACATGCTTCCAGACTTGACTTGACTTCAAAAACACTTTAGGCACCAGCACGGTTTTAAAAGTATAAGACAGATACAAAAATGTTCAAAATGATATCAAACTCGATTGTTTATATGTCATCCTGTTATGTGCACATGTATTTATTCTTAGACCAACAGGTGAAGCAAGCTTTTTTTGAAAGAGGGTGGATTATAATGGGAGCACTGTGGTATCTGGTGGTTGTGTGTTGATGACAGATGATTTACATTTCTCACAAGTCAGGTAGGCTGGCCCCTTTGCAGAATTTTGCTTCAGGCCCCAGAGTGGTAAGAGCTGGCTCTGGTCAAAACCATTTTTTAGTGCCAGTTTTTTTTTTTTTTTTTTTTGCTGTTAAAATGGAGATTTTAACATGGGCTTCTATGGGAACTGACTTTCTCTTGGAGCCAGCTTCAAGTGGCCATTCAAGGAATTGCAGGTTTTACTATTTCTGCACTGGCTTTATTTGTCAGGCCAGGAGGTTGCCACTTGGCCAAATCGTCGGCTATAATTCACATGTATAATCCAGTAAATTATAAATAAACATCTACTTTACATCCTAAATGTTTCCAATGAATGTGCTTTGACTTTTGACATACTAGTTGAAATTCTTTTGTTGTACAAATCCACCTGGGGCAGCACGGTGGCTTAGTGGTTAGCGCTGTTGCCTCACAGCAAGAAGGTCATGGATTTGATTCCCACCTGTGGCCTTTCTGTGTGGAGTTTGCATGTTCTTCCCGTATTTGCCTAGTTCTCTCCGGGTGCTCCGGCTTCCTCCCACATCCAAAGACATGCAGGTTAGGTGGATTAGAAACTTTAAATTATTCATAGGTGTGCGTGCAGGTGTGAATGTGTTTGTTTGTCTACATCTGGCCCTGCAACAGACTGGCGTCCTGTTCAGGGTGTACGCGACCTCACGCCCTGTGACTGCTGGGATAGGCTCCAGCCCTCCGTGACCCTTAATTGGAGGAAGCAAGTATAGATAATGAATGGATGGATGGATGGATGGATGGATAAATCCACCCAGAACAGGGACAAGAGGTATTGCCTCAAATAAAGGAGTTCAAGTATCCCAGCCTCTGGTTTAGAGCTGAGACAGAAGGCAAGACTCTTGATTTACCAGTCGATTTATGCACGCATCCTCACCTGTGTTCATAAACTTTGGGTAATGACCGAAACAAGCGGCGAAGATGAGATTCCTCCATCGGACATGTGGGCTTACACTCCAGGGCAGGATTCCATAACAGGGAAGAAATTAATAGTAAAGCTGCTGCTTCTTGGAATCGAAAGGAGCCAGCTGAGGTGGGTTTGGGCATCTGGGAGGTCTTCCAGGCACATCCAATTGAGAGGAGGACGTGAGGAAAACCTAGGATACACTGGAGGGAGTATATTTCCCATCTGGTTTGGGAATGCCTCCCCAGGACGAGTGAGAGGACTTGGCAGAAGCGTGGGATGACCCGCTTGGTCTACTGTCACTGCAACCCAAACCTGGATAAGAGGCAGAAAATGAATGAATGAGTGAAAAAATGAACAACTAAAACACCCAACTTTCCCAAAACATCCCGTGTGACATAAACTGTAAAGAGCTAAATCACGTAAATGAGCAGTCGGGTGCCTGTGCTGCTGAGTTTGTATAGCTGTGTGTATTTGCTGGTGTGACTCAGTCGAGATTGGTCTGAATATGAGACTGTGTAAACAAACTCACTTTCAACACGTCGTGTTCAACTCAAACATCTTGCCTGGGCTTTCCAGATGAATGTGTTTCTCTTCGAACGCCTATCACATCCTCAGAGCCCCAAACCAATCAGTCAATTCTCTAATGACTCGGGCTCATTTAGCTCAGTCCTGATAGGTTCTGAAGGCAAGAAAAGAGCCAGGATTGCCCCAGTGGGAGGTTGGGAATTGGAATTTTTAAGTTCTTTAAATGTTTCTCTTAATTTCCTCAAACTCTTTAATGTTTGCCTACATTTGGTTGCGAGTGCGTGTGTGCAAAGAACTGCTGTGTAGTCAGATGCTATGCTGGTGCGTGTGTGTGTGTGTGTGTGTGTGTGTGTGTGTGTGTGTGTGTGTGTGTGTGTGTGTGTGTGTGTGTGTGTGTGTGTGTGTAGAGCAGTTTTTAATTAGCTGGTGCTGCGACCACATTGTGCAGATATGTGGTAGACAACAAACCAGATGTTTATTGTTTTATAGTTGAACAACAGTGATCAATGACAGTGCTGCAGGCAGAAAGTGCTGACTACTGTGCCTGCACGCACAGCCAGAGAAAATACAACGGATGATGAAAAGCAGGGGGAAAAATTGATTTTTTTTTTTCTTGAACAAACTTACGAATGTGTTGGTGCGATTGAAGCCTGGTTTTGAGTCGTGTGCTGTTGGAATATGACTGTTATGTGTCGACGCGGGTTGAGGAGCGGACCTGCGTCTGATGGAACCCAGCGCTAAAACAACCAGAAAGCGGTTCCAATAACAAAACAATTTATTTTCCCCCTTTGGTGCATAACAAAGTGTACAAACAAAAACTGCGTCGGTCTGGCGGAGTGAAGGACGGCACGCTCTCCAGCGCCCAAAAGGATCGAAGCCCGGCGCTTCTGGACCCACGTTCACCACCAAACACCCCCTAGGTGGACACGACAAACCGACTCTGCGAAGGATAGAAAAGGTGAGGTAAGTCAGCAGCTACAACTAATATCCTTCAAAGGCACACACTATCAGCAACACATTCAGGTCCGAATTCAAGCTTTATGTAAATGAGCAGCTTCTCACAACAGGTGGAGGATCATCAGTCCGCATGCCACGGCAGTGAGAAGCGAGCTACACAACTCTCATCAAAGTTCAAATATACTGCGTAACAAAATACCGAGTTACTGTTAACAATTATTCAGATAATAAATCACCTCTGATGTGTTGGGAAAGTGTAAGTACACGGACCCACAACAGGGGGCGCAAATGAACGGACAATAGAATAGGTCAAATAACAACACTTTACTGTTGCGAACGTGCACAACAAACACAACAGATTCCACAATAGATCAAAGGTCAAATTACAAGGTGTCGTGTGGGCAGGCTCGAAGATAGGAGACGCCTGTCCAAAGCAGAACCGGAACCACACGATTTCCTCCGCCACCAGACCCCGGGAATACTGGAGCCGCCAAGTCCCGAACTCCCAGGTGGCCACTGCCTCCGCGTGTCGGACCTGGTACTGCTGGCGAGGAACAAAAACACAATTAAACGTGGGTGCGTCTGCACCCAGCAATCTGCACGGCAGGGAAGCTACCTCCACCTCTCGTTGGAGAAAAAGTCTGTTATCACTCACAAAAATCACAACAAAAAGGCTTTCTATCAAGCAGTCAGGCTGAGGATATTACCTTTCAGGTAGAACGATATCTCGGCAAAGAGGTGGAGATGACGTCTTGCTGATATACCGATGCAGATCAGATGAGTGGTGACAGCTGTCACAGGTGATGAGTGTCAGCTGTCACCCCGGCTGCTCCTGTGAGGCGGCAGCGCCCTCTGGTGCCTGGAGCCCGCACTCCAGGCAGGGTGCCCTCTGGTGGTGGTGGGCCAGCAGTACCTCCTCTTCAGCAGCCCACACAACAGGACCCCCCCCTCAACGGGCGCCTCCTGGCGCCCGACCAGGCTTGTCCGGGTGGCGGCGGTAGAAATCGGCCAGGAGGGCCGGGTCCAGAATGAAGCTCCTCTTCACCCAGGAGCGTTCTTCAGGTCCGTACCCCTCCCAGTCCACCAAATACTGGAAACCCCGGCCCATCCTACGGACATCCAAAAGCCGGCGCACAGTCCAAGCCGGCTCGCCATCGATGATCCGGGCAGGAGGTGGTGCCGGACCCGGAGTACAGAGGGGTGAGGTGTGATGTGGTTTGATTCGGGACACGTGAAATACAGGATGGATCCGCAGTGAGGCCGGCAGCTGAAGCCTCACTGCGGCTGGACTGATGACCTTCTGGATCTTGAAGGGACCGATGTAACGGTCCTGTAACTTGGGGGAGTCCACTTTGAGGGAGATGTCCTTTGTCGACAACCACACCTCCTGCCCTGGCCGATACGCAGGGGCCGGGGTCCGCCGACGGTCTGCATGGGCCTTTGACCTCATCCGGGCCCTCAGCAAGGCAGAACGGGCGGCACGCCACACCCGACGGCACTTCCGTAGGTGGGCCTGGACCGAGGGCACACCGACCTCTCCCTCAACCACTGGAAACAAAGGCGGTTGGTACCCCAGACATACCTCGAAAGGGGAGAGGCCGGTGGCTGACGACACCTGGCTGTTATGGGCATACTCGATCCAGGCCAGATGGGTACTCCAGGCCGCCGGGTGCGCGGCTGTCACGCAACGCAGGGCCTGCTCCATCTCCTGGTTGGCCCGTTCTGCTTGCCCGTTGGTCTGGGGATGGTACCCGGATGAGAGACTCACCGTGGCCCCCAGTTCCCGGCAGAAGCTCCTCCAGACGTGCGAGGAGAACTGGGGACCGCGATCTGAGACAATGTCTGTTGGGATCCCATGCAGCCAGACGACGTGGTGAACCAGGAGGTCCGCTGTCTCCTGGGCCGTCGGGAGCTTCGGGAGGGCCACGAAGTGGGCCGCCTTGGAGAATCGGTCCACTATCGTGAGGATGGTGGTGTTGCCCTGGGACGGCGGGAGACCCGTGACAAAATCCAGGCCGATGTGGGACCAGAGGCGATGGGGCACGGGCAGCGGCTGGAGCAGACCCGAAGCCCTACGATGGTCAGCCTTGCCCCTGGCGCAGGTGGTGCAGGCCTGGATATAATCCCGGACGTCGGCCTCTAGGGACGCCCACCAGAAGCGCTGCCGGACAACTGCCACGGTTCTTCGCACCCCTGGATGACAGGAGAGCTTAGAGCCGTGACAGAAGTCCAGGACTGCAGCCCTAGCTTCTGGTGGGACGTAAAGTCTGTTCTTCGGCCCAGTTCCGGGGTCCGGGCTTCGTGCCAGGGCCTCCCGGACGGTTCTCTCTATGTCCCAGGTGAGGGTGGCCACGATAGTGGACTCCGGGATGATGGGTTCCGGTGGATCCGACAACTCCGTTTTGACTTCATCTTCATGTACCCGGGACAAGGCATCCGATCTCTGGTTCTTGGTCCCGGGACGGTAGGTGATCCGGAAGTCAAAACGGCCGAAGAACAGTGGCCAGCGGGCTTGCCTGGGATTCAGCCGCTTGGCGGTCCTGATATACTCCAGGTTCCGGTGGTCAGTGAAAACCGTGAATGGCACGGACGTTCCCTCCAACAGATGTCTCCACTCTTCAAGAGCCTCTTTCACCGCAAGGAGTTCTCGATTGCCGACGTCATAGTTCCGTTCGGCCGGGGTCAACCTGCGGGAAAAATAGGCACACGGGTGAAGGACCTTATCGGTCTTCCCGCTCTGGGAAAGCACAGCTCCTATCCCTGAGTCCGAGGCGTCCACTTCAACCACTAACTGGCGACTAGGATCGGGCTGCACCAGAACGGGTGCAGACGAGAAGCGCCGTTTCAACTCCTTGAACGCGGCATCGCAACGATCCGACCAGGTGAAGGGAACTTTTGGTGAGGTCAGGGCTGTCAGGGGGCTAACTACCTGACTGTAGCCCTTAATGAACCTCCTGTAGAAATTAGCAAAGCCGAGGAACTGTTGCAGCTTCCTACGGCTAGTGGGTTGGGGCCAGTCTCTCACCGCCGCAACCTTGGCCGGATCAGGAGCGACGGAGTTGGGGGAGATGATAAACCCCAGGAAGGACAAAGAGGTGCGGTGGAACTCACACTTCTCGCCCTTCACAAACAGCCGGTTCTCCAACAACCGCTGCAGGACCTGACGTACATGCCGGACATGAGTCTCAGGATCCGGAGAAAAGATGAGTATATCGTCTAGATATACGAAGACGAATCGGTGCAGGAAATCCCGCAAGACATCATTAACTAATGCTTGGAACGTCGCGGGGGCGTTGGTGAGGCCGAACGGCATGACCAGGTACTCAAAGTGACCTAATGGGGTGTTGAATGCCGTCTTCCATTCGTCTCCCTTCCGGATCCGAACCAGGTGATACGCATTTCTAAGATCCAGTTTAGTAAAGATTTTGGCTCCATGCAGGGGGGTGAACAGGGAATCTAATAATGGCAACGGGTATCGGTTGCGAACCGTAATCTCATTCAGCCCCCTGTAATCAATACATGCGCGTGCCTTGCCGCGAAGCAGATTAATTACATAAGCTATCTTACTAGCATCAGTCGCGTACATGACGGGACGTTGTGTGAAGACGAGCGAACACTGCATAAGGAAGTCCGCGCACGTCTCCACACAACCTCCGTACGGCTCTGGAGGGCTTATGTATGCTTCAGGGGAAGGTGGGAGGGGTCGTTGAACGACCAGTGGAACGTCACTGTTACGCACAGGGTCGACAGGAGGGAGAGCCGCAGCAGCGCCCTGAGGGCGCGCTTCCACCTGCGCGGCGAGAGCCTCCACCCTGCGGTTAAGGAGGACGTTCTGCTCGGTCATTCAATCCAACCGAGCCGTGAAAACGGTGAGGATCCGCTGCAACTCACCGATCATTCCTCCTGCGGGCGCCTGTGCGCCCTGTTCTTCCATTGGCCGTTCAACAGCCGGTTGACGCCCCTCGGGATCCATGACGTTGGCCGAGATATCCTGTTGGGAAAGTGTAAGTACACGGACCCACAACAGGGGGCGCAAATGAACGGACAATAGAATAGGTCAAATAACAACACTTTACTGTTGCGAACGTGCACAACAAACACAACAGATTCCACAATAGATCAAAGGTCAAATTACAAGGTGTCGTGTGGGCAGGCTCGAAGATAGGAGACGCCTGTCCAAAGCAGAACCGGAACCACACGATTTCCTCCGCCACCAGACCCCGGGAATACTGGAGCCGCCAAGTCCCGAACTCCCAGGTGGCCACTGCCTCCGCGTGTCGGACCTGGTACTGCTGGCGAGGAACAAAAACACAATTAAACGTGGGTGCGTCTGCACCCAGCAATCTGCACGGCAGGGAAGCTACCTCCACCTCTCGTTGGAGAAAAAGTCTGTTATCACTCACAAAAATCACAACAAAAAGGCTTTCTATCAAGCAGTCAGGCTGAGGATATTACCTTTCAGGTAGAACGATATCTCGGCAAAGAGGTGGAGATGACGTCTTGCTGATATACCGATGCAGATCAGATGAGTGGTGACAGCTGTCACAGGTGATGAGTGTCAGCTGTCACCCCGGCTGCTCCTGTGAGGCGGCAGCGCCCTCTGGTGCCTGGAGCCCGCACTCCAGGCAGGGTGCCCTCTGGTGGTGGTGGGCCAGCAGTACCTCCTCTTCAGCAGCCCACACAACATGATGTGTGCTGACAGCATGTGTCCCTCACCCGTCCTCCTTCACAGGCACAATGTGTCAAACCCAGGCGCGGTCCTCAGCGTCTCACAAACGAACATCACAAGGTCGAGTTCCCGGCAATTCTGCTTGAATCACACATGACTTAAATGCAGAATGCCATCTCATTATCTGCTTCAGCTGAAAGTCTTTAAGGTTGCACGTGAGCACCATCCACAGGTGCTGCACATCATGTTGATGAGGGTGAAGGACTCTTCTGCCAGCACCTTCTCCACAGACAATAAATCAGTTTGCATACCACCTGGAGAGCAAAGAAAAGAAAAGAACACCAAAATGTCCAGCCACACCCCCCCAACACACAACAATGACGTGTGAAGACAGCAAGCAGCACGGCTGATCGCCTTCAGAGATTCACGCTACCACTGGGGGCAGTGTTACAGTACCCGGTCTATCCAAATTGGAAACAAAAAAAGATGAACAAAAATGTATAATTTGATTACCCTGGGGCCTGTTCTTAGATATTTATGAGTTTAACCTTTTACTCAGAACAAAAATTATTTTAAACATTTCCATATTTACCAAATTTTACTGAGTATATGTAGCACCTGTTTTCTGTATTATCAGCTCTGGTATTTATATTTATATTTGCAAACTGTTTTTCTTTTTTCACTTTTGATACTCTGTGTGCTTCTTACCCTGTGTGCTGCTATACAATGCTGCTGGAACCTCAGTTCCCCTGAGAGAGTCTTCCCAAGGGATCAGTAAAGTTCTGTCTAATCTAATCTAATCTAATCTGTAATTTGGGATTTTTATGCATTATTGCTGTGTAGGTTTATTATTACCATCTATTCTTTTATTATTGACTTTAGTGCCGTGATTCCTGGGAAACCCCATATAAATATTATTATAATAAAGTTATTTCAGTTTCTCCCTTTTCCTTGGGCTGGCCACAGTAGATCCAGTATGGATTGACATGTTGATTTGGCATAAGTTTTATGCTGGATGCCCTTTGTGACACAATGAAACATTACATGGAGAATGGGCAAGGGCAGTCTTGAACCGACCACTATGCTGCCCATATAAATAGTTTATAATAATAATGATAATGTCCTCCCTCACCACATCCATAAACCTCCACTTTGGCCTTCCTCTTCTCCTCCAACCTGGTGGCTCCATCCCCAGCATCCTTCCTGCTATGTACCCTAGGTCCCTCTTCTGTACATGCCCTAATTATTCCAATCTCACCTTTCTGACGTTGTCTACTCGTACAAACCATCCAACTTGAGCTGTTCCTCTGATATGTTGATTCCTAGTTCTGTCCATTCTCGTCACTCCCACAGAAATTTGCAGTATCTCCAGCTTTGCCTCCTGTCATTTGTGTTAGCACCAGCATCTGCAACCCACTTGGTACACACTTGGTAAACTTTCCTTTTCATTCTTGCAGATACCCTTTTGTCACACCTGCCCCCTCCACCCTGCCTGCACTCTCTTCTTCACCTCTCTACCACACTCTCCATTACTTTGGAAATTTGCCCCAAGTATTTAAACTCATCCGCCTTCACCATCTCTGCTCCTTGCAACTGTAATATTGCACTGTGGTCGCTCGCATTCATGCACATATACTCCTTCCTTCTCCTACCTTCATTGTCCTTCTCTCCAGATCGTATCTCCACCTCTCCAGGTAAGTCTGTCTGCTCTCAGCTCTCACTACAGATCTCAAAGTCATCTGCAAATAGCATAGTCACTGGACCATCAACCTGTCCATCATCACTGTGAACAAGAAAGGGCTCAGAACTGGTCCTTGGTGTAATCCCACCTCCACCATGAATGCATTCCTACTGGGCATCTCATCGCTGTCACACTATCCTTGTACATATACTGCACCGCCCTCACATACTTCTCTACCACTCCAGATTTCATCATGCAATTCCACAACTCTGCTCTCGGCACCCTACCATGAGCTTACGCTAAATCTACAAACACACAGTAACTTCTTCAGGCCTTCTCTGTACTTCTCCATCAGCACTGTCAGAGCAAATGTTGCATCTGCAGCACTGTTTCTCAGCATAAAACCATATTGCTCATCACAGATCTTTGCCTTTTTTCACATCCTAGCTTCCACAATTCTTTCCTATAATTTCATTCTGTGGATGATCATCTTCATGCCTCTGTAGTTACTGCAGCCCTGCACATTACCAGTATTCTGAAAAATTAAAACCAGCACACTTCTTCTCCATTTCTCAGACATCCGCTCATCTTCCAAGATTTTATTCAACAGTCTGGTTAGAAACTCCACTGCCATCTCTCCTAAACAACAGTGGTAGGCCATCTGGACCAACTGACTTTCCAATTTTCTACTTCTTCATAGCTGCCTTTACTTCTTACTTACTAATCCATGGTGCTTCTTGATTTACTCTTTCCACATCATCCAGCCTTCTCTCTCTCTCTCTCTCTCTCTCTCTGTCTCTCTCATTTTCTTCAATCATCAGCCCTTAAAAATATTCCCTCCACCTTGTCAACACTCTCCCACATTATTACCACATTTCTGTCTGCATCCTTTATCACCCTAACCTGCTGCAGATCTTGGTCCCTTTGTCTGGCCAATGGGTGCAAGTCCTTTTCTCCTTTCTTAGTGTTCAACTTCATGTACAGCTCACTATATAAGAATAAGAAAGAAAGTCATTAATCTAGACAAGATTGTTTAAATATACCTTTTCTTTAACCTTTTCCACATCACTTCTTCACCTTTAAAGTTATCTTCCAAACCATGATCTAGTGTTGTCTAGTGACATTCCCCCCTGCCACCGTCTTACAGTCTCAAATAATGTCAACATTATTTTTCAAGAAATTTTTACTTAAATAAGATTGAAACTGATTTAAAAACACATGCTATTTGATAAAATTAAATATATGCACTTTTTAGCCAAGCTGTATGTAAACATATGTCCATAACTGTATGTATGAATATTACTGCCATAAAGATCACATCAGAGTGATATACTGGAGGTTTTGTAAAAATTTATCTCACACATATCGAGTTTTATGTGTGTCATTGAATGAACCACATCAACAAGATACCCAGTTGCTGCAGCTAACTAAAATCCACTGCTGATTGACTTTTATTTATTGATTTATTTACTCTGGGCCTCAGTGTACGCAAAGAAGGCAGTGAGAAACAAGCAGACGTGAGTCTTCTGGGAGTTTGTGTGTACTCTGATTTCCCACATCACCTGTTCTCGCAGACTGATTACACTGTTGTGCAAATAAAGATTTGGATTTACTTCTGTGAACGAAAGGAAATAAGATTTTTGCAACCTGATTCATGCAGTTCATGGTCCATAGTGCAAAGAGATAGTGCAAAGATCTTTATTAAAAAAAAAAAATCAGGCATTTGTAGCATGCCAGTATACAATATTTTTATTACAAAAGAAAGCTATAAGAATTATCAGTAACAAACCATATCATGAGCCAACGAACCCATTATTTGTCAGTTTACATATTTTAAAATTCTGGGACTTGGTTGATTACATCACAATACACATCATGTATAAAGTAAAAAAAACAAACAACAAAAAAATTTTACCTCAGCATATCGAGGATCTGTTTAAAATGAGGGAGTCCAGTTATAATTTGAGAGGAACATTATTATTTGAGAAATTAAAGATTCAAACTACTGTAAAAAATCATTGTCTTTCTGTTAAAGGAGGTAACATTTGGAATAATTGTCCTGATAACCTGGTGGTGGGAGCAGGCACCCAGACCACCAACAACCAGTAAAAATCTATTTAAGCATAAAAATTCAAAAAGAAAAAATAATATAGAACCTTCAACTGCACCACAGACTAAAACAGTTAAATGTGGTCTATTAAACATTAGGTCTCTCTCTTCTAAGTCCCTGTTAGTAAATGATATAATAATTGATCAACATATTGATTGATTCTGCCTTACAGAAACCTGGTTACAGCAGGATGAATATGTTAGTTTAAATGAGTCAACACCCCCGAGTCACATTAACTGCCAGAATGCTCATAGCACGGGCCGAGGGGGAGGATTAGCAGCAATCTTCCATTCCATCTTATTAATTAATCAAAAACCCAGACAGAGCTTTAATTCATTTGAAAGCTTGACTCTTAGTCTTGTCCATCCAAATTGGAAGTCCCAAAAACCAGTTTTATTTGTTGTTATCTATCGTCCACCTGGTCGTTACTGTGAGTTTCTCTGTGAATTTTCAGACCTTTTGTCTGACTTAGTGCTTAGCTCAGATAAGATAATTATAGTGGGTGATTTTAACATCCACACAGATGCTGAGAATGACAGCCTCAACACTGCATTTAATCTATTATTAGACTCAATTGGCTTTGCTCAAAATGTAAATGAGCCCACCCACCACTTTAATCATATCTTAGATCTTGTTCTGACTTATGGTATGGAAATTGAAGACTTAACAGTATTCCCTGAAAACTCACTTCTGTCTGATCATTTCTTAATAACATTTACATTTACTCTGATGGACTACCCAGCAGTGGGGAATAAGTTTCATTACACTAGAAGTCTTTCAGAAAGCGCTGTAACTAGGTTTAAGGATATGATTCCTTCTTTATGTTCTCTAATGCCATATACCAACACAGTGCAGAGTAGCTACCTAAACTCTGTAAGTGAGATAGAGTATCTCGTCAATAGTTTTACATCCTCATTGAAGACAACTTTGGATGCTGTAGCTCCTCTGAAAAAGAGAGCTTTAAATCAGAAGTGCCTGACTCCGTGGTATAACTCACAAACTCGCAGCTTAAAGCAGATAACCCGTAAGTTGGAGAGGAAATGGTGTCTCACTAATTTAGAAGATCTTCACTTAGCCTGGAAAAAGAGTCTGTTGCTCTATAAAAAAAAAGCCCTCCGTAAAGCTAGGACATCTTACTACTCATCACTAATTGAAGAAAATAAGAACAACCCCAGGTTTCTTTTCAGCACTGTAGCCAGGCTGACAAAGAGTCAGAGCTCTATTGAGCCGAGTATTCCTTTAACTTTAACTAGTAATGACTTCATGACTTTCTTTGCTAATAAAATTTTAACTATTAGAGAAAAAATTACTCATAACCATCCCAAAGACGTATCGTTATCTTTGGCTGCTTTCAGTGATGCCGGTATTTGGTTAGACTCTTTCTCTCAGATTGTTCTGTCTGAGTTATTTTCATTAGTTACTTCATCGAAACCATCAACATGTCTATTAGACCCCATTCCTACCAGGCTGCTCAAGGAAGCCCTACCATTATTTAATGCTTCGATCTTAAATATGATGAATCTATCTTTATTAGTTGGCTATGTACCACAGGCTTTTAAGGTGGCAGTAATTAAACCATTACTTAAAAAGCCATCACTTGACCCAGCTATCTTAGCTAATTATAGGCCAATCTCCAACCTTCCTTTTCTCTCAAAAATTCTTGAAAGGGTAGTTGTAAAACAGCTAACTGATCATCTGCAGAGGAATGGTCTATTTGAAGAGTTTCAGTCAGGTTTTAGAATTCATCATAGTACAGAAACAGCATTAGTGAAGGTTACAAATGATCTTCTTATGGCCTCAGACAGTGGACTCATCTCTGTGCTTGTTCTGTTAGACCTCAGTGCTGCTTTTGATACTGTTGACCATAAAATTTTATTACAGAGATTAGAGCATGCCATAGGTATTAAAGGCACTGCGCTGTGGTGGTTTGAATCATATTTATCTAATAGATTACAATTTGTTCATGTAAATGGGGAATCTTCTTCACAGACTAAGGTTAATTATGGAGTTCCACAAGGTTCTATGCTAGGACCAATTTTATTCACTTTATACATGTTTCCCTTAGGCAGTATTATTAGACAGCATTGCTTAAATTTTCATTGTTACGCAGATGATACCCAGCTTTATCTATCCATGAAGCCAGAGGACACACACCAATTAGCTAAACTGCAGGATTGTCTTACAGACATAAAGACATGGATGACCTCTAATTTCCTGCTTTTAAACTCAGATAAAACTGAAGTTATTGTACTTGGCCCCACAAATCTTAGAAACATGGTGTCTAACCAGATCCTTACTCTGGATGGCATTACCCTGACCTCTAGTAATACTGTGAGAAATCTTGGAGTCATTTTTGATCAGGATATGTCATTCTCTTTGAATCTTTGAATTCAATGCACATATTAAACAAATATGTAGGACTGCTTTTTTGCATTTGCGCAATATCTCTAAAATTAGAAAGGTCTTGTCTCAGAGTGATGCTGAAAAACTAATTCATGCATTTATTTCCTCTAGGCTGGACTATTGTAATTCATTATTATCAGGTTTGTTATGTGTCGGACGCAGCTCGGAGAACCGACCAGCGTTTGAAGGACCCAGTATGAAATAAGCAGAGCACGGTACAAAGGCTAACTGAATTTAATACATAACAGTGATAATATAATAACAAAAGGTGCGGCCTGGCGTGGTGCGCTCCCAGCAGCGCTAACGGTCCGGAGCCAGAAGCTGTTTCGGACCCAAGGACCCCGCCGACACCCCCCAGGTGGCCGCAACAACCGAGTCTGTGAAAGAAGGAACCATTATGTGAGTCCACACTCTACACACAGAACACTTAAAGGTGTACAAACAGCAAACACTTCCTGGCTTGATTACTGATCAGCTTCCCAACCTGCAGGCATGGAACAATCAGTTCACAAAACTCCACTGCAGTGGAAGCTGATACATGACTAACAAACAGCTCAATACAATAAGGTGTGAGGGACACCACATTTACTGACTGAAACCTCACCCCCTCCTCTTTCACAGACTGTGCATCAAACCTGGACGTTCTCAGCATCCGCTGTTGATGAGATGGCTCCCGAGACGACGATCTCACCCGTCTGGTCACAAGGTCGAGTCTCTGGCCAATACACACTGTGCACTCCAGTCTTAAATGCCAACATGTTCCAATCCATCCAGATGCACCACAGCTGTGAGTCCTGATGAGTCGCAGGTGATCAGGGTGAGGTCCTGACAGCCTCAGCAACACAGCCACTCAGTCCCAAACGCACGCCACCTGGGAGGAAAACCAAAAGACAGAAACAAACCGGCAGCCAGGCCCCCCCAGCCACATAACAGTACCCCACCCTCACGGGAAGCCTCCCGGCGACCACACACACCTGGCCCAGGAGAAACACCCCCCTCCAGGGACCATGGCTGGAAACCGTGTCCGCGTTCATCCTCCAACAGACTGGTTGAACTGGCTGCATCTTTGCCCTTGTTTCTGACAGTCTCTCAGCACAGGTGTGGCCAGGAGCTCCTACACCTGTGCGGTCAGCCTTCATCCAAACGTGTAATTAGTCACAAAACAAAACACAAACAACCAAAACCCCCCCCCCCCCCCCCCCCCCCCCCCCAGGGGACCGTCCCATCAAACCCCAGGGAAGGGGAGAAAAGAAAAACAACCCAAACTTGAGCTCACAAACAAAAATGCCAAAATACCCCCCCCCCCCCCCCCCCCCAGAGGACCGTTCCATCAAACCCCAGGGAAGGGGAGAAAAGAAAAACCCAAACTTGAGCTCACAAACAAAAATGCTACAACACCCCCCCTCCTCCCCCCCAAACGACATGTAGGGACCAACACCCCCCAGAGGGCCTCCCGCCAGCTCCAGGAGTAATAACCACGACCGAGGTCCCTCTGGGATCCAACGTCACCCACGGGGACTACCAGCGCCTCCCAGAGGACCACTCGTCAACCCCAGGAGACGCCTCCCCTCATGACCAATGGACCCAGCCCCGGCCGTCCATGGCTAGATGGGCCTACAGCCCTTTCCCCCCCAGAGGACACCACAGTCAAACCCTGAGGGCGGAAACTGGGGGGGGGGAAACAAAAAGATACCCCAACCCCCCCCCCCCCCCTCCCGGGTGCAGAGGCTACCTGGGAAACGCCCAGCACAACCCAACTGCACCCCTCCAGCAATGCCGACACCACGGCACACCCGGCTGGAGTCAGAGGAGAAGAGAGGGCATAACAAAAAACAAAAAAAGAAAAAACAACCCAAGTACCACCCCATCACCCCCCCAGGGGACCGTTCCATCTAACCCTGGGGAAGTGAAACAAAAAAAAATAAAAGGAAAAACAAACAGACCAACACACAGTTGTTTGGGTCCCCTTTTTTTTTTTTTTTTTTTTGTCTTTTTTTGTTCGTTTTCAGACAGGCTGCAGGGTCACAACCCCAGACAAATAGTGGAAAACAAAAAATAAAATCCCACACAAAAACCAACTCAAACAACACCCACACAAAATGAACTAACACAAAACAAATCAGTGAGTTATACCGTCAAGCTCAACCAAATGGAACACACCTGTTCCTACTCAAGAGCTTGACGGTAACGTGATTCAGTCACCACAAGGGGGAGCCAGAGTGCTAAAAACAAAAAAAACCCCTTTGGCGACAGAAAAAACAAACGAGCTGCTTTTATGTGCGCAGCTGAGTGCAACACACAACCAAAATGTGCTCAACTAAATAACGCCGGAGCTGAAACAACAGACGCAGTAGTTACCTTTGTCCGGGGAAACGGGGCTACGACTGTAACACAGGAAGCCCAGCGACCCGTGCTAACAGAGCTCCGCCGTGCGCGTGAACCCATTACAAACGCACTCTTGCAGCTCCCGTTTAAACCTCTTATCCGGTCGGAGTGTGACGCGAAGCCGTCGCCAGTCACACTCCACCACGACCCACGGATAAGGCACAACACAGGAACACGGCTGCAAGAGAGCACAAATCAGTATCCAGTAATGGGTTCTCAAACACGCACCTTCCGGGTGGAGAGCCCCGCAACTGATCCAGATAACCACTGAACGTCTGCTGCCGCCTTCCCGGCGCGTTACCGTCTCTGCTACCGCTGGGTCCGTGATGTTTGGCCAGAGACTACTGTTATGTGTCGGACGCAGCTCGGAGAACCGACCAGCGTTTGAAGGACCCAGTATGAAATAAGCAGAGCACGGTACAAAGGCTAACTGAATTTAATACATAACAGTGATAATATAATAACAAAAGGTGCGGCCTGGCGTGGTGCGCTCCCAGCAGCGCTAACAGTCCGGAGCCAGAAGCTGTTTCGGACCCAAGGACCCCGCCGACACCCCCCAGGTGGCCGCAACAACCGAGTCTGTGAAAGAAGGAACCATTATGTGAGTCTACACTCTACACACAGAACACTTAAAGGTGTACAAACAGCAAACACTTCCTGGCTTGATTACTGATCAGCTTCCCAACCTGCAGGCATGGAACAATCAGTTCACAAAACTCCACTGCAGTGGAAGCTGATATATGACTAACAAACAGCTCAATACAATAAGGTGTGAGGGACACCACATTTACTGACTGTATAACTGTTAGTCACAAAATCTAACGTACCTCAGGAAGTGTGCTGACGAGCGTGAAACCTCACCCCCTCCTCTTTCACAGACTGTGCATCAAACCTGGACGTTCTCAGCATCCGCTGTTGATGAGATGGCTCCCGAGACGACGATCTCACCCGTCTGGTCACAAGGTCGAGTCTCTGGCCAATACACACTGTGCACTCCAGTCTTAAATGCCAACATGTTCCAATCCATCCAGATGCACCACAGCTGTGAGTCCTGATGAGTCGCAGGTGATCAGGGTGAGGTCCTGACAGCCTCAGCAACACAGCCACTCAGTCCCAAACGCACGCCACCTGGGAGGAAAACCAAAAGACAGAAACAAACCGGCAGCCAGGCCCCCCCAGCCATATAACAAGGTTGTCCTAAAAGTTCCATGAAAAGCCTTCAGTTAATTCAAAATGCTGCAGCTAGAGTGCTGACAGGGACTAGAAGGAGAGAGCATATCTCACCCATATTGGCCTCTCTTCCTTGGCTTCCTGTTAATTCTAGAATAGAATTTAAAATTCTTCTTCTTACTTATAAGGTTTTGAATAATCAGGTCCCATCTTATCTTAGGGACCTCATAGTACCATATCACCCCAATAGAGCGCTTCACTCTCAGACTGCAGGCTTACTTGTAGTTCCTAGGGTTTGTAAGAGTAGAATGGGAGGCAGAGCCTTCAGCTTTCAGGCTCCTCTCCTGTGGAACCAGCTCCCAATTCAGATCAGGGAGACAGACACCCTCTCTACTTTTAAGATTATGCTTAAAACTTTCCTTTTTGCTAAAGCTTATAGTTAGGGCTGGATCAGGTGACCCTGAACCATCCCTTAGTTATGCTGCTATAGACTTAGACTGCTGGGGGGTTCCCATGATGCACTGAGTGTCTCTTTCTCTTTTTGCTCTGTATGCACCACTCTGCATTTAATCATTAGTGATTAATCTCTGCTCCCCTCCACAGCATGTCTTTTTCCTGGTTCTCTCCCTCAGCCCCAACCAGTCACAGCAGAAGACTGCCCCTCCCTGAGCCTGGGTCTGCTGGAGGTTTCTTCCTGTTAAAAGGGAGTTTTTCCTTCCCACTGTTGCCAAGTGCTTGCTCACAGGGGGTCGTTTTGACCGTTGGGGTTTTTCAGTAATTATTGTATGGCCTTGCTTTACAGTATAAGGTGCCTTGGGGCAACTGTTTGTTGTGATTTGGCGCTATATAAATAAAATTGATTTGATTTGATTTGATAACATTAAATTATGTGGTACCTTAGTTGGCTTTAAAAGGCTCTATAAAAACAATATAATTACTTGTTTTAGTCTGAAGAATTAGGTTTACCGATTTTGTTATTGTTTTTAGGATTGTGTATTGTGCACTATTATTTGTCTGGTTGTGTTTAGAAATTTCAGTTCATTGATTAATTTTTATTGTTTGCCCTTGTTTCTTTGACATTTGTTATGAGTATCTATGTGTATGTATATTAGGGCTGGGCAAGTTAATGAGTTATTATTGCGTTAACGCATTAATTAATTAACGCAACAATGTTTTATCACATATTAACGCAGTTCTTTTTTGCTTTTTTATTGTAAGAGTCTGTTGCTCACAGGCTTTTGTTTTGCAAGTCTGTCGCTGACTGCTGCCGTGCTCACAGGAAATGGTGTGACAAGTCCCTGACACCGGAAAAGAAAAGATAAACCAACCAACATGGTGTTATTGTTGAGTCTGTGCGCCGAATGAATTCATTCAACTTTTACGTGGCCATTTTCATTTTAAAGTGCTTCCAAACAGCGTAGTCAACAGAACCAACGTTATTTGCAGCCACTGCAAAGCTGCATTTTCTTATCAGCAGAGTACTTCAAGTCTTAAATATCATCTAAATGCAGCACACACAGTTGATAGCAGCAAATCATTCAATGAAACACACTGCAGCACGTTAGATGTAGTGTGTGGGAGAACTATAGATAATCAAAGACAAGAGAAGCTTGCAAATGCGACAGCGAAATGGATTGCTACAGACTGCAGGCCAATTTGTGTTGTGGAGGATGTCGGTCTGAGAGACATTCTGAGAATCATAACAAATGACGGCACGTATGCGATTCCCTCACGACGCACCATAAAGGAGAGGACTGCAAAAGGCACAACTTTACAACGTGCACCCGCTGTTGCTCTCACTGGGGACTACTTGACATTACTGGGTAATCATAATTTATTTTTATTTAACTGCAACTGCATGAACAAAATGTTAAGTGTTTGCAGAACAAACATTATGGCACTTTCGTTCATATGGCAGAACATTTAAAATAAAATTGTGCGATACACTACTTTTGAATTCATTTTTGGATTTTGCGTATAACAATGTGATTAATCACGATAAATCATGGAAATCATGACATTAATCACAATTAAAATTTTTAATCATTGCCCAGCTCTAATATATAAAAATATATTTATTTATTTATTCTTTATTTTTTATAGTAAAAAGGGTGGGTGTTTATAAGCTTTGACTTCTGCCTACACCTTTTTGGCCACGGACATGTGTAATTGTTGAGTCTGTGTGCCAAATAAATTCATTCATTCATTCATATCTACATTATCTTGAGAAATTCAAGAAAACTGTCAAAAATATTCTATCTCACAGTGTTAAAGAAAGAGAGAAAAATACAAAACTGGATCTACTCCGTTAATTGGATCAGCTTCAGAAGTTAATGGTTTTGTTATGTGTCGGACGCAGCTCGGAGAACCGACCAGCGTTTGAAGGACCCAGTATGAAATAAGCAGAGCACGGTACAAAGGCTAACTGAATTTAATACATAACAGTGATACATAAAAAACAAAGTGCGGTCTGGCGTGGTGCGCTCCCAGCAGCGCTAACGGTCCGGAGCCAGAAGCTGTTCGGACTCAAGGACCCCGCCGACACCCCCCAGGTGGCCGCAACAAACCGAGTCTGTGAAAGAAGGAACCATTATGTGAGTCCACACTCTACACACAGAGAGAACACTTAAAGGTGTACAAACAGAAAACACTTCCTGGCTTGATTACTAATCAGCTTCCCAACCTGCAGGCATGGAACATCCAGTTCACAAAACTCCACTGCAGGGGAAGCCGATACATGACTAACGTACAGCTCAATATAATGTGTGAGGGACACCATATTTACTGACTGTATAAATGTTAGTCACAAAATCTAACGTACCTCAGGAAGTGTGCTGACGAGCGTGAGACCTCACCCCCTCCTCTTTCACAGACCGTGCATCAAACCTGGACGTTCTCTGCATCCACTGATGATGAGATGGCTCCCGAGACGACGATCTCACCCGTCTGGTCACAAGGTCGAGTCTCTGGCAAATACACACTGTGCACTCCAGTCTTAAATGCCACCATGTTCCAATCCATGCAGATGCACCACAGCTGTGAGTCCTGATGAGCCGCAGGTGATCAGCCTCAGGTGATCAGGGTGAGGTCCTGATAAACTCAGCAACACAGCCACTCAGTTCCAAATGCAAGCCACCTGGAAGGAAAAACAAAAGACAGAAACAAAAAGGCAGCCAGGCCCCCCCAGCCATACAACAGTACCCCACCCTCACGGGAAGCCTCCCGGCGACCACACAAACCTGGCCCAGGAGAAACACCCCCCTCCAGGGACCATGGCTGGAAACCGTATCCGCATTCATCATCAAACAGAACGGTTGATGTCTTCTCCTCTGGCTGCATCTTTGCCTTTGTTTCCGTCAGTCACTTAGCACAGGTCTGGCCAGGAGTTCTTAAACCTGTGCGGTCAGCCTTTGTCCAACCATGTTCACAGTCTGGTTAGTCATAAAACCAAAAAGACAAACACAAACAACCAAAACGCCCCCCCCCCCCTCCCCAGAGGCCCATTCCATCAAACCCCGGGAAGGGGGAGAAAAGAAAAACAACCCAAACTTAAGCTAACAAATAAAAATGCTGACACCCCCCCCCCCCCCCCCCCCCAACGACATGTAGGGACCAACACCCCCCAGAGGACATCCCGCCAGCTCCAGGAGTAATAACCACAGCCGAGGTCCCTCTGGGATCCAACGTCATCCACGGGGACTCCCAGCGCCTCCCAGAGGACCACTCGTCAACCCCAGGAGACGCCTCCCCTCTTGACCAACGGACCCAGCCCCGGCCGTCTATGGCTAGATGGACCCACAGCCCTTTCCCCCCCAGAGGACACCACAGTCAAACCCTGAGGGTGGAAACTGGGGGGAAAAACAAAAGGAGAAACCCCCCCCCCCCGAGGTGCAGCGGTTACCTGGGAAACGCCCAGCACGCCCAGCATAACCAAACTGCACCACTCCAGCAACGCCGACACTACGGCTCACACGGCTGGAGCCAGAGGAGAAGAGAGGGAACAAAAAGAAAACACCCCCCCTCCCCCCCAGGTGCAGAGGTTACCTGGGAAACGCCCAGCATAACCAAACTGCACCACTCCAGCAACGCCGACACTACGGCTCACACGGCTGGAGCCAGAGGAGAAGAGAGGGAACAGAAAGAAAACACCCCCCCCCCCCCCCCCAGGTGCAGAGGTTACCTGGGAAACGCCAGCATAACCAAACTGCACCACTCCAGCAACGCCGACACTACGGCTCACACGGCTGGAGCCAGAGGAGAAGAGAGGGCACAACAAAAAACAAAACAAAAAAAAAGAGAAAAAAAAACCCAATTACCCCCCCCCATGACCCCCCAGGGGACCGTCCCATCAAACCCTGGGAGGTGAAACTGAAAGAAATAAAAAGAAAGACTAACCAGACTAACATACAGTTGCTCGGGTCCTTTTTTGTTTGTTTGTTTTTTTTGTTGTTTGTTTGTTGTTTGGCAGAACTGCAGGGTCACGACCCCAGACACTAAATAGTGAAAAACAAAAAATAAAATCCCACACAAAAACCAACTCAAAAAACACCCACACAAAATGAACTAACACAAAACAAGTGATTTATACCGTCAAGCTCCAACAAATGGAACACACCTGTTCCAACTTAAGAGCTTGACGGTAATGTGACTCAGTCACCAAAAGAGGGAGCCAAAGTGCTAAAAATGAAAAACCCCCTTTGGTGACAAAAAACAAACGGGCTGCATCTTCGTGCGCAGCTGTGTGCAACACAACCAAAATGTGCTCAACTAAATAACGCCGGAGCTGAAACAACAGACGCAGTAGTTACCTTTATCCGGGGAAACGGGGCTACAACTGTAACACAGGAAGCTCAGCGACCCGTGCCACAGAGCTCCGCCGGGCGCGTGCACCCATTACAGACACGCTCTTGCAGCTCCCGTTTAAACCTCTTATCCGGTCGGAGCGTGACGCGAAGCTGTCGCCAGTCACGCTCCACCACAACCCACGGATAAGGCACAACACAGGAACACGGCTGCAAGAGAGCACAAATCAGTATTCAGTAATGGGTCTCAAACACGCACCATCCGGGCGGAGAGCACCCGCAACTGATCCGGATAACTACTGAACGTCTGCTGCCGCCTTCCCGGCGCGTTACCGTCTCTGCTACCGCTGGGTCCGTGATGTTTGGCCAGAGACTACTGTTATGTGTCGGACGCAGCTCGGAGAACCGACCAGCGTTTGAAGGACCCAGTATGAAATAAGCAGAGCACGGTACAAAGGCTAACTGAATTTAATACATAACAGTGATACATAAAAAACAAAGTGCGGTCTGGCGTGGTGCGCTCCCAGCAGCGCTAACGGTCCGGAGCCAGAAGCTGTTCGGACTCAAGGACCCCGCCGACACCCCCCAGGTGGCCGCAACAAACCGAGTCTGTGAAAGAAGGAACCATTATGTGAGTCCACACTCTACACACAGAGAGAACACTTAAAGGTGTACAAACAGCAAACACTTCCTGGCTTGATTACTAATCAGCTTCCCAACCTGCAGGCATGGAACATCCAGTTCACAAAACTCCACTGCAGTGGAAGCCGATACATGACTAACGTACAGCTCAATATAATAAGGTGTGAGGGACACCACATTTACTGACTGTATAAATGTTAGTCACAAAATCTAACGTACCTCAGGAAGTGTGCTGACGAGCGTGAGACCTCACCCCCTCCTCTTTCACAGACCGTGCATCAAACCTGGACGTTCTCTGCATCCACTGATGATGAGATGGCTCCCGAGACGACGATCTCACCCATCTGGTCACAAGGTCGAGTCTCTGGCAAATACACACTGTGCACTCCAGTCTTAAATGCCACCATGTTCCAATCCATGCAGATGCACCACAGCTGTGAGTCCTGATGAGCCGCAGGTGATCAGCCTCAGGTGATCAGGGTGAGGTCCTGATAAACTCAGCAACACAGCCACTCAGTTCCAAATGCAAGCCACCTGGAAGGAAAAACAAAAGACAGAAACAAAAAGGCAGCCAGGCCCCCCCAGCCATACAACAGGTTTCTTCTTTTGCCCACACTATACATTTCACCAACCTCCAAGAAAATCAGTTCAGTAGTTTTTGTTTAATCCTGCAGATACACAAAAAACACCTAAAACGTCCTGAGTGCAGGTAAAATATTTGTAATCGGATTTATGTAACTCACTTTTTTATATAACGTTATTTAAGAGTCATTTTAATTACAGTTCAGCTCAAGTGCATTTTGTCAAAAATACACTTTGTGTTTTTTTTTTAAACAGTTCTTCCTCTCTTTTGGATTTTGTCACCACCTCTGAAACTTTATGACAGCTCTCTTTCACACTCTGTCTTTTTGCCTCAATCTCTTCCTGCAAGATTTCCAGCTAACAAGCACTCAGCTCTCATTCATGAAGAAAGATTCTCGGTATTCTTCACCTCATTATTCTACATGCAGCATCACGTGTGGCTTGTTGTCCTCCACTTTGCCTTCGCTCTCCTTCTCCCTCACCTTCAGGACAGGAAGAGACCAGGAAGTGCCTGCGGGCATCGGCCAATCACAGTCCTGTGGAGAGCGGGAAAATCCCTCTAGGACTGCCCACTGAGAATGCACACACACACACACACACACACACACACACACACACACACACACACACACACACACACACACACACACACACACACACACACACACGTGTGTGCACATGTAGAAGTGCACACACGGTCTCCTCCTATATGTTGAGCCTGGGGACGAAGACCAGTACAGAGAGGACATGGTGAGGACTACACACACACACACACACACACACACACACACACACACACACACACACACACACACACACACACACACACACACACACACACACACACACACACACACACACACACACACACACACAGGGGAGCAGGATAAAAATACTGTGCTGACAAGTCAATTAATCAGATGTGAAGGTGCTGAGCAGAACAATCCTTTACAAGGCTGCAGTTGAAAAACTGTGTGTGTGTGAGAGAGAGAGTGTGAGTGTGATTGTGTGTGTGAGAGAGAGAGAAAAAGGAGAAACTGATCTGGTGAAGTGTCTTTGATATGTAACCTGTCATCAGTTGTTGATCAGAATACTTGAGATAATACAGTTTAAAGTGTGCTGTTGTCGTGCTGGGTGACAGCTGCTCTCTTTTTGATTTTATTCTCGTTTCTGTTTTAGGTGGTGTGTGCAAACATTTTAGGTGCAACCACAATTCCTCATGAAGTTGTGACGTTGTGTAAAATGTAAATAAAAACAGAACACAATGATTTGCAAATCCTCTTCAACCTATATTCAACTGAACACACCAAAAAGACAAGATATTTAATAAAAGAGAAAAAAAATAACTGGTGCAACACAGAAATAAGTGCTGAAAAATTTAATAAGGTGCTGAAAACAAAATTATAATTATGTTTTTAGCACCTTATTAAATTTTTCAGCACTTATTTCTGTGTTGCACCAGTTATTATTTTTTTTTTCTCTTTTACAAATCAGTCCTATCTGCTTGCCAGATTTGTTTGTGCTATACAGAAACACGGTGAACTCTTCTTTTTTGTTCTACAAGATATTTATTATTCAAACTGATAAACTTTGTTGGTTTTGTGCAAATATTTGCTCATTTTGAAATGGATACCTGAAACACATTTCAAAAAAGCTGGAACGGGGCAACAAAAGACTGGGAAAGTTGATGAATGCTCAAAGAACACCTGTTTGGAAACAGGCGAGTGTCATGATTGGGTATAAAAGGAGCATCCCCAAAAGTCTCAGCAGTTCACAAGCAAAGATGAGGTGAGGATCACTGCTTTGTGACCAACCGCATGAAAAAATAGTCCAGCAGTTTAAGAACAATGTTTTTTATTTAAGAACAATGAAGACCTTATGGTCGAAACGTTGCTTTTGCTTTTTTAGTCAATTAAAAGATTTTGGGAGCTTTATACCAGTGTGCGGATTTTCCCTCTTTTTTGTCAGATAATAATATACTGTCAACATTGTGATTTTTATTGGGAGAGAAACTAACAGTTTGCTAAAAGAAACATTTTTACAGGTGCAATTTTGTGTGTGTGTGTGTGTGTGTGTGTGTGTGTGTGTGTGTGTGTGTGTGTGTGTGTGTGTGTGTGTGTGTGTGCGTGCGTGCGTGCGTGCAAAATCCAGGAATGGATACAAATTGCATGTCAGAAAATGTGCAACAGACAAAAGTAAAGTACTGGCAATAACAGACTTTGTAGCTCTGAAAGGAATAAAGGGACATCAAGCATTTTGATGACTAATAGAGTCGACTGTGATTAACCAGACACATTTAGTGGGTACCTAGCAGTCTCTTTCTGACACGTCCATAACCAAAAGCACACCATGATCTGCAATTCTAACAGATGGAAAATAAATAACTACATGGGATCAGTGCTTCAAAAAACAAAACAAACAAACAAAAAAAAAACTCCCACTAAGGCTAAAAACACCCATTTTGCTCAGAATTCAGTTTTATTCCAGATCAGAACTAAACCTCAGCAAATTTTGTGACGAATCAGCTCATGATTAAATGGCTGGTGGTGCAAAGTATATATTTCCTGTCTTCATCCTTCATCACCACATCCACCTCACAATGCAATGCTCTTGATTTCAGTGCAGACATAACATTTTCAGTGAGATTTGTAAAGATATGCTTGTAGTTTTATGTTCTCTGGGGGTGTTGCCATTCTACCAATCCATCCTTTTGGTGAAATCAATTCAATTTCAATTTTATTTATATAGCACCAAATCACAACAAACAGTTGCCCCAAGGCGCGTTATATTGTAAGGCAAAGCCATACAATAATTACGGAAAAACCCCAACGGTCAAAACGAAACCCCCTGTGAGCAAGCACTTGGCGACAGTGGGAAGGAAAAACTCCCTTTTAATAGGAAGAAACCTCCAGCAGAACCAGGCTCAGGGCAGTCTTCTGCTGGGACTGGTTGGGGCTGAGGGAGAGAACCAGGAAAAAGACATGCTGTGGAGGGGAGCAGAGATTAATCACTAATGATTAAATGCAGAGTGGTGCATACAGAGCAAAAAGAGAAAGAAACACTCAGTGCATCATGGGAACCCCCAGCAGTCTAAGTCTATAGCAGCATAACTAAGGGATGGTTCAGGGTCACCTGATCCAGCCCTAACTATAAGCTTTAGCAAAAAGGAAAGTTTTAAGCCTAATCTTAAAAGTAGAGAGGGTGTCTGTCTCCCTGATCCAAATTGGGAGCTGGTTCCAGAGGAGAGGAGCCTGAAAGCTGAAGGCTCTACCTCCCATTCTACTCTTATAAACCCTAGGAACTACAAGTAAGCCTGCAGTCTGAGAGCGAAGCGCACTATTGGGGTGATATGGTACTATGAGGTCCCTAAGATAAGATGGGACCTGATTATTCAAAACCTTATAAGTAAGAAGAAATCTTTTAAACAATCCAGCAAAGATGGAAAGGTACAAGGTACATACGTAACTCCACTATAGCTGAACAGTGCTAAACATTTCTGTCTCTTTTAATACAAATACAAATAAATAAATGCAAAAGGACTTAAAAACAACCACATCTCCCAGTGTTGGAAAATTCTTTCACAATTTCATCAATCTGCCCATTTACTGAGATCCACCTCAAGTTTGAATAATCTTTTCACCGCATTTTATGAAAATATGGTCGTTCATTTTTGACTAATCCTTCAAACAACCCATTAGTCAAACTGGAAAAGAACAAACTTCAAATTTCTTAAATACATCTTGTGCTTCCATGTGAAGAAGGTGAGCTTAGCGCACAAGTTGAAATTTCTCTTGACTTTACAGTCTGTCTTCTTCTTTCTCACAAAGATTAGATTGTTGTTGCTGCTGAGTTGTGATGATATGTTGTTTTTACTTGTTTCTGTCAAAGATATACATTAGTAGCTCCATCCATTTGGTCTGAGCTCCATCCAGCTCAGACCAAAACTATGAACTGAAATTTTTACAAAATGCAGTGGGGCTGGGAAGTAATAAAAATGGGAAAATGTGCCATTTTCAAATCCATACTTCATCTTGATTATGCTTCTGGCTTGTTCTCATAGTGTCCTCCCACTAATTTCTTACTACTATGCACATGATCACGCAAGTACCACGTTCAATTCGTTTTTACAATGTTCTTACTACAAACAATCATATTGCATTACATGCATACCACATTCTCACTGTTGACATCCTGTCCATTTCAATACTGCACCACACATGGTTTAAAAAAAAATAATAGACTGCTGTCAGAAAAACAGATCTCCTGACAAACACACCCATCTCCATTAAAACACACACTTGAGTATGAGTACAGGCTCATCCCTTGAAGTGAACTTCAATTTGTACAAGGAGATGGGAAAGAATCTGTTTTTTTTCTTTTTGTTTTTTTTTTTGTTTTTTTTTTTTTGTTTTTTGTTTTTTTGGTTCCATTTCAGCACCATGGACAGCAACCAGCAAATTTTCATTCACAATGCAGCCCACAGACTGTTGCTAGCAGAGCTCAACCATGCCACACTTGTACTGTCAGTGAAGTCACTAATAGGTTTATCACCTAGTTAATATGTCAGTGCAGTCACTACTTCATCCTTTTTATTACGACCGCCAAGGACGTAATAAAATCATCTGCGTATATTTATTTGTCTGTCTGAACCAAAACTACTGCATGGATTTTCATGAAATTTTTAACACAGATATATATTAAACCATGGAAGACCCCAACAATTTTGGAGGTGATCTGCATCCAGGAGAGGCACGCGCCTGGGCTACGGCGCTCTGGGAGCAGAATTCACGGCTCCTAACGACATATACTGGGTTTGTGAGGGAGTTCAGACAGGTGTTCGACCACCCTCATAGAGGCGAGACCGCTTCAAGCATGCTGCTGTCGATAAGACAGGGGTGTTGGAGTGCAGCGAAGTATGCAGTCGACTTTCACATCGCGGCAGCGCGAGCCGGCTGGAATGCTGTTGCGCTCCACGCCGCCTTTGTAAACGGACTGTCTCTGGTCCTTAAGGAGCACCTGGTGTCGAAGGACGATTCACGGGATTTAGACGGGCTTATCGACCTAGTTATACGGTTAGACAACCGATTAACAGAACACCGACGGGAGCGAGACGAAGGGCGTGGTCAGGCACAAACCGTCCCTCTTCCTCCCGGGTCCGAAAGGGAGCCGTCTTCCCCACGCTCCACAGCCAGGGTACTCCACGTGACGACAGCTCCCCCTGCTGACGTTGCTATGGAAATGAGCAGGGCCAAAAGGCGATCAGATCAGAGACAAAGGAGGCTGGTCCGTGGGGAGTGTTTTCACTGCAGCTCAACCGAGCACACGCAGAAAAACTGCCCCAAATGGTCAAAACAGCAGTACTCGTCCTTAGAGACTGGGTTAAGGGTGGGTCATAATACCCACGCGGGGAAGCCCCGTAAATCTGCATGCATCCCAGTCACGATCCTGAGTGGGGATCTGACCCTTCACGCCCCAGCACTGGTAGACACGGGGTCAGAAGGGAATCTGCTGGACAGCAGATGGGCAAGGGAAGTCGGGCTCCCTCTAGTGGCTCTACCTTCACCTATGAATGTACGGGCACTAGATGGCACCCTTCTTCCATTAATCACACACCAGACACAACCAGTGACATTGGTGGTGTCTGGTAATCACAGGGAGGAGATCGTGTTCTATGTAACACCTTCCACCTCCCGGGTGATTTTGGGTTATCCTTGGATGATAAAACACAATCCCCGGATTGATTGGCCATCTGGGGTTGTGGCTCAGTGGAGCGAAACCTGCCACCGGGAGTGTCTCGGATCCTCGGTTCCGCCTGGTGTGACAGCTAGTGAGGAGGTTAAAGTCCCCCCCAATCTGATGGCAGTGCCAAGTGAGTACCACGATCTTACTGACGTTTTCAGCAAAGATCTGGCGCTCACCCTTCCCCCGCACCGTCCGTACGATTGTGCAATTGATTTGATCCCGGGCGTTGAGTACCCGTCCAGCAGGCTGTACAACCTCTCACGTCCGGAGCGCGAATCAATGGAGACCTACATCCGGGACTCATTAGCTGCCAGGCTGATTCGGAACTCCACCTCCCCGATGGGTGCTGGTTTCTTTTTTGTGGGCAAGAAAGACGGCGGACTCCGTCCATGCATTGATTACAGGGGCTGAACGAGATCACGGTTTGCAACCGATACCCCCTGCCCCTGTTAGATTCAGTGTTCACGCCCTTGCATGGAGCCCAAATATTCACAAAACTGGATCTTAGGAATGCATACCACCTGGTTCGGATCCGGAAGGGAGACGAATGGAAGATGGCGTTTAACACCCCGTTAGGTCACTTTGAGTACCTGGTCATGCTGTTTGGCCTCACTAACGCCCCTGCGACGTTCCAAGCTTTGGTAAATGACGTCTTGCGGGACTTCCCGCATCGGTTTGTCTTCGTATATCTGGACGATATACTCATCTTTTCCCCGGATCCTGAGACCCATGTTACGCATGTACGTCAGGTCCTGCAGCGGTTGTTGGAGAACCGGCTGTTTGTGAAGGGCGAGAAGTGCGAGTTCCACCGCACTTCTTTGTCCTTCCTGGGGTTTATCATCTCCTCCAACTCCATCGCCCCTGATCTGGCCAAGGTAGCGGCGGTGAGAGATTGGCCCCAACCTACAAACCATAGGAAATTGCAGCAGTTCCTCGGTTTTGCTAATTTTTACCGGAGGTTCATCAAGGGCTATAGTCAGGTAGTTAGCCCCCTGACAGCCCTGACCTCCACTAAAGTCCCCTTCACCTGGTCGGATCGGTGCGAAGCCACGTTTAGGGAGTTGAAACGTCGGTTCTCAACTGCACCAGTTCTGGTGCAGCCCGATCCTACTCTCCAATTTATTGTTGAAGTGGATGCCTCTGACTCAGGGATAGGAGCCGTGCTATCCCAGAGTGGGGAGTCCAATAAGGTTCTCCATCCTTGTGCCTATTTTTCCCGCAGGTTGACCCCGGCAGAAAGGAACTATGACGTCGGCAACCGGGAACTTCTTGCGGTGAAGGAGGCTCTGGAGGAGTGGAGACGCCTGTTGGAGGGAGCTTCGATGCCATTCATGGTTTTCACAGACCATCGGAACCTGGAGTACATTCGGACCGCCAAGCGTCTGAACCCCAGGCAAGCCCGCTGGTCACTGTTCTTCGGGCGTTTTGACTTTCGGATCACATACCGCCCCGGGACGAAGAACCAACGGTCTGACACCCTGTCCCGGGTGCACGAAGAGCAGGTCAGGACCAAGCTGTCAGACCCGACGGAAACCATCATTCCCGAGTCCACTGTCGTGGCCGCCCTCACCTGGGACATGGAGAAGACCGTCCGGGAGGCCCTGACACGGAACCCGGACCCGGAACTGGCCCGAAAAACAAAATGTACGTCCCACCAGAAGCCAGGGCTGCAGTTCTGGACTTCTGCCACAGTTCCAAATTCTCTTGCCATCCAGGGGTACGAAGAACCGTGGCAGTCGTTCGGCAGCGCTTCTGGTGGGCGCCTTTGGAAACCGACGTCCGGGAGTACGTCCAGGCCTGCACCACCTGCGCCAGGGGCAAAGCAGATCATCATAAGACCCAAGGCCTCCTCCAGCCTCTGCCCGTGCCTCATCGCCCCTGGTCTCATATCGGCCTGGACTTCGTCACGGGCCTCCCGCCGTCCCAGGGCAACACTGTCATCCTCACGATAGTGGACCGGTTCTCCAAGGCGGCCCACTTCGTGGCCCTCCCGAAGCTCCCGATGGCCCAGGAGACTGCAGACCTCCTGGTCCACCACGTCGTGCATCTGCATGGGATTCCATCGGACATTGTCTAGGATCGTGGCCCTCAGTTCTCCTCCCAGGTCTGGAGGAGTTTCTGTAGGGAATTGGGGGCCACCGTAAGCCTCTCGTCCGGGTACCACCCCCAGACGAATGGGCAGGCAGAGCGGACGAATCAGGATTTGGAGCAGGCCCTCCGCTGCGTGACCTCCGCGCACCTGTCGGCCTGGAGTGACCATCTGGCCTGGATCGAGTACGCTCATAATAGCCAAGTATCTTCTGCCACTGGCCTCTCCCCTTTCGAGGTATGTTTGGGGTACCAGCCCCCATTGTTCCCGCTAGTGGAGGGAGAGGTCGGGGTGCCCTCGGTCCAGGCCCATCTGAGGACGTGCCGTCGGTTGTGGCGTACTGCCCGCTCTGCCCTGGTCAAAGCCCGGACGAGGGCTAAGGCCCATGCGGACCGCCGGCGTGCCCCGGCCCCTACGTATCAGCCCGGGCAGGCGGTTTGGCTATCTACGAAAGACATACCTCTACAAATGGAATCCCAGAAACTAAAGGACAGATTTATAGGACCCTTCACCATCGTGAAGGTCCTCAGTCCAGCCGCAGTGAAGCTGAAGCTGCCAGCTTCACTGCGGATACATCCAGTATTCCACGTCTCCAGACTCAAACCCTGCCACACCTCTCCCCTCTGTGCCCCTGGACCGGCGCCGCCGCCTGCTCGGATCATCGATGGGGAGCTGGCTTGGACTGTGCGCCGTCTCCTGGACGTTCGTCGCAAGGGCCGGGGATTCCAGTATTTGGTGGACTGGGAGGGGTACGGACCCGAAGAACGCTCCTGGGTGAAGAGGAGCTTCATCCTGGACCCGGCCCTCCTGGCCGATTTCTACACCCGGCACCCGGACAAGCCTGGTCGGGCGCCAGGAGGCGCCCGTTGAGGGGGGCGTCCTGTTGTGTGGGCCGCTGAAGAGGAGGTACTGCTGGCCCACCACCACCAGATGGTGCCCTGCTTGAAGTGCGGGCTTCAAGCATGAGAGGGCGTCATAGCAACCGGGAGTGACAGCTGTCACTCGTCATCAGCACCAGCTGTCACTCATCCACATCACCACCACCATAAAGGCCGAGAAATCAGCCATCAGAAGAGGTAATTTTCTCTGCTGACTTAAAACATTGAGTAATAATCTGAACTTCTTTGCAGCCGTTTTCCTGTGGCGTTTCCTTATCTGTGGGATTGGCGTAAAGTGTGGTCAGCGATGGCTTCGCTTCACACTCCAACCAGATAAGTGGTTAGACAGGAGCTGCACGAGTGTGTGATTGGAGGTGGAGGTGCTCCCTCCCAAAAGAATACAGACTGTGGGATTACTGAGTGTGCGAACTCACACTCATCAACACTGTTTCTGTTCTCTGCCAGCAGTACCAGGTCTGACAGCTGGAGACGGTGACCACCTGGGGACACAGGACTTTGCGGCTCCGGTGTTCTTCAGATACGTTGGCGGTGAGGGCCGTGTGGGATCCGGCTCGGCTCAGGATGGATGTCTCCTATCCTCAAGCCTGCCCACACGTCACTCAAATCTGTAATTCGGTGGTACCTAAACTGTGATTGTCTGTATTTTGTTGTGCACTACAACATTAAATTGTTACTGTTTGGCTTATCCATTGCCTGTTCATTTAACGCCCCCTGTTGTGGGTCTGTGTTCCTACACCTACACAACAATTATTGTCTGAGATGAAAAATATTTACTTTTTTTATTTCTCTCTTTACAATTTGCATTTTCAAAAGTTAACTTTGAAACTTTTTTCAAAAGTTAACATGACCAAGTTCTGCACGGTTCACTACTGTTCTCCTGGTGATGCAAGAAATTGCTAGTCTGACATTGAATCACTGCAGATTATAGCAGAACACACAATAATCTGCAATTTAAATAAATCATGTCTCAGTTTTTTCAGACAGGTGCTGTTGGGTCAACCAGGACAGGCGCATAAGCAGACGGCTGTTTTAATGACCTTTCATATCTTACGGGGACATGGTTGTTTACAAGCAAACAGAAAGCGGTCATACTTGTTTACCAATTAAACAGTAGTGACAGATGTGTTTACAATCGACAAACACTGGCAGCCTGTGATGACTTTAATATTCATACCTGGACTCTGTTCAACACATCAGCAATACAGGAGTGGAATACATTTGACAACTTAAGATAGTTTAAATGTATTTTCAGCACATAAAAGGAAGTGAATTTATTTCACCTCCTCTGTAAAACTGAGATATTTGTTGCTTCAATACTGAGCAGCAATACGTCATAGAAATGTTCAGTGTGCACACACTATTCTAAAAGACTGAAATACACATTCTGTATTTTCTGTTTCTGCACATTTGAAAAATGTAAAGTTCTGTGACCTATACTTTGTTTAAGGTTTTGCCTCATGATGGAAAAAAAGAATCTGCTTTGACAATAACTCCAGAGAGAGCAGATAGCTATGCAAACATTTGAAGAGGACATTTTCAAGGTAAATGGACTGCATTTATGCAGCGCTTTCATACTTAAGGCACTGTACATTATACATTATACATTTTCACACATTATAGCAGGGGTCTTCAACTCCAGTCCTCGGGGATTGGTGTCGCACATACAGTGGGGAAAATAAGTATTGATACCCGGTCAGTTCTGCAGGTTTTCCCACCTACAAAAAATGGAGAGGTCTGTAATTTTTATCGTAGGTACACTTCAACTGTGAGAGACAGAATCTAAAAAAAAAAAAAAAAAAAAATCCAGTAAATCACATTGTATGATTTTTAAATAATTTGCATTTTATTGTATGAAATAAGTATTTGACCCCCTACAAAAACAGCTTAAGAATTGGTACAGAAACATTTGTCTGCCATTACAGAGGTCAGACGTTTCCTGTAGTTCTTGACCAAGTTTTCACACACTGCAACAGGGATTTTGGTCCACTCCTCCATACAGATCTTCTTCAAATCTTTCAGGTTTGGAATTTCAGCTCCCTCCAAAGATTTTCTATTGAGTTCAGGTCTGGAGACTGGCCAGGTCACTCCAGGACCTTGAAATGCTTCTTACAGAGCCCCTCCTTAGTTGCCCTGGCTGTGTGTTTGGGGTCATTGTCATGCCAGAAGACCCAGCCATGACCCATCTTCAATGCTTTTACTGAGGGAAGGAGGTTGTTTGCCAAAATCTTGCAATACATGACCCCATCCATCCTCCCTTCAATACGGTGCAGTCGTCCTGTCCCCTTTGCAGAAGAGCACCCCCAGAGTATGATGTTTCCACCCCCATGCTTCACGGTTAGGATGGTTTTCTTGGGGTTGTTCTCATCCTCTAAACATGGTAAGTGGAATTGATTCCAAAAAGCTCTATTTTGGTCTCATCTGATCACATGACCTTCTCCCATGCCTCCTCTGGATCATCCAGATGGTCACTGGTGAACTTCAAATGGGCCTGGACATGTGCTGACTTGAGCAGGGGGACCTTGCTGCCCTGCAGGATTTCAAACCATGACAGCATCATGTGTTACTAATGTAATCTTTGTGACTGTGGTCCCAGCTCTCTTCAGGTCATTGACCAGGTCCTCCTGTGTAGGTCTGAGCTTTCTCAGAATCATCCTTACCCCACAAAGTGAGATCTTGCATGGAATCCCAGACCGAGGGAGATTGACAGTCATCTTGTGTTTCTTCCACTTCCTAATAAATAATCATATCAGTTGTCTTCTACCAAGCCGCTTGCCTGTTGTCCTGAAGTCCATCCCAGCCTTGTGCAGGTCTACAGTTTTGTCCCTGGTGTCCTTAGACAGCTCTTTGGTCTTGGCTATGGTGGAGAGGTTGGAGTGTGATTGATTGAGTGTGTGAACAGGTGTCTTTTATACAGGTAACAAGTTCAAACAGGTGCAATTAATACAGGTAAAGAGTGCAGAATAAGAGGGCTTCTTAAAGAAAAATTAACAGTTCTGTGAGAGCCAGAATTCTTGCTGGTTGGTAGGGGGTCAAGTACTTATTTTATGCAATAAAATGCAAATTAATTGTTTAAAAATCATACCATGTGATTTTCTGGATTTTTTTTTTTAGATTCAACTCTCTCACAGTTGAAGTGTCCCTATAATACAAATTACAGACCTCTCCATTCTTTGCAGGTGGGAAAACCTGCAAAACTGGCAGGGGATAAAATACTTATTTTCCCCACTGTATGTTTATTGAACTTTTGCATTTTTGAACACAAGAACAAACATAATAAAGCAATAAAAAGGCCCTCCCCCACCCTAATACCCACCATACACTCAGTTAACATGATTTTAGTTTCTACAAATTGAAGTCTCTTACAAGGCGTAAAAAGGGCAACCATATGTCTTTAAAGTCCTCCAGTTGTCCTTTGGCCAAATAGGTCCATTTCTCCAGCACCACGTTACTGGATATTATAATCCATAGCTTCACCTCAGGTCTATCGGTGTCCTTCCATTTCAAAGCAATTGCATATTTTGCTTGTACCAGGCAAACGTTTATAAGTTTCCTTATTTTTGCATTACATTTGAAGTCCTGCACCTTTTAGATATGTCCCTGGTCCAAAACACTGAATCAAATGGCTGAATTACCTCCTCAGTATACAGTGAAGTTCACCAGTCATTAATTGACTCAGGTGTGTTGAAGCAGTGGCACATCTAAAAGTTGCAGGACACCGGCCCTCAAGGACTGGAGTTGAAGATTCCTACATTATTGTTTCACACAAGCTATTTAACTTTTTTGTTGCAATATTGAATGATGACAAAAATGTGCGCACAGTGTGTACAGCTAACAGCGGAAATGTTCTCTACTAAATATTGTCTTATTGTTCTGATTGTCACATCTGAGCCACATTTAAGGGACTTTGTCCACCTTTCTTTGTGTAAGTTACGACCATTTGTCACAATGTTATCCGTAGATTCAGTCATATCCGTGTAGTTACATGGATGTCCACATTAAAAGGCTATGCTCTCCACGATGGTCTACATGAGCGACTTGCAAAGTACTCAATGTGCATGTGCCAAACAATGTAACAACGGTCAATTGGTTCAAAATGCAGAATTTTGACAAGAAGGAGACAGGTCAACCACATAACACTGATTTTGGCCTCCCTTCACTGGCTTATTGTCTCTGTGAGGTCTGATTTAAGGTTCTGTTACTAACTTATAAAATTATGAACTACCACCTCCCTACCTAGCTGACCTAACTACACCCTACATACTGGCTCGTGCTCTGCATTCTCAGGATGCAGGACTACTTTGTGTCCCTAAGGCTTAAGTCAGCAGGCCTTTTCTTATCATGCCCATGTCTTTGAGACATTCAAGTCCATGGACACATTCAAGTCCAGACTAACGACTCATCTATTCTCCCTTTCTTATGATTAGGATACCGGTGTAGTATGCAATTACGTTTCATCTTCTTTTAATTCATATTATTAGCAATGGAACAGGTCTCAGCCTCATTATATCTACATTCTGGATCTGTTAGTGAAGTACAGGGCTAGCTGAAGGCAACCACCTTAATAATCTCTCCGCTTCTCTGTTGAGTTACTGCTGGTGAATTAATGCCTTAGGTAGGTGCAGTTATTTCCAGCTGAGTGATTCTGCTCTCTTTCTCTCCATCCGTGGCACTAACGAGCACTGTAATGGACGTTAGCCCTGCACCCTAGGGTGTCAGAGTGACCTCGGAATGCCCTGTCTATTCAAGACCTGGAGGCAGAGACTAACCACCAAGATGGACTGTTTTTATGTCAGTAAGGGACTTTGTTTTTGTTGCTTCTCTGTTTTGCCTGTTTCTGTTTTCTGTGTGCCTGTCCTGTGTTGAATGTTGTATTTCTTTTTTGTTTTGTTTTTTTTTCCTTTTGATTCTTTGTTTTGTGCTTTTGCCATTTTTAAGTTCTCCTTTAGTTTCCACTCACTGGTTTCATGTTATAGGTATTTATGATTTGTTTCTAAGTCAGGTTTCTTTGTAGTTTTCAGCTTTGCCTGTTCTCTTGTGGACATTAGATTCACATTTCAATCACTGTACTTGTTGCTTGTCTGCTCGTTATGTAAGTTTGTCACAGTTCTCTTTTCTTTGGACTCACCTATCCATTCTGGTAAATACAAATACTCTTTACTTCAATCTTGTGTGGTTACTGTTTGCATTTTGGGTTCTATCACTACTAATTGCAACACCATGTGCTGAATATATCTTAGAATTTGGCTTCATACAATAACTTCATGCTTGCAAAATTTTCCCACAGTGCTCAAGAAAACCTATTTTCTTTGATGCTGTGGAGGAACTTGACTGTGACTTCATAATCTCCGAACTTCAAATCCACCATGATGTTTGTCTTTGCATTTTAATTGAAGCAAATATTAACGGTATAAGAAAAAAAACAACAACAAATACATGTTACATGGCACCTTTCTCCTGCTGCCCCAGTAAATCACCTCAAAGTGGAAATACACATTTGTATTTACCAGATGTTACTATGTCTTAATTTGTGTCATGAACTTGACATCTTCACAATGATAATCATCTTGTTGAAAACTTAAGTGGACTTCACAAGGAACCACAGCACATCGTGCATGTGTGCAGTTTGTTAACACAATATCTCAAAAAGATTTAATGGAATTTAATATAATTTTCTGGAGAGATGGGCCATAGGGAGAATAGATTCTCAGAGACTCTGGGACCAATCTATACTGTGCGTGTGTGTGTGTGTGTGTGTTATTTCACTCCTCTTGCGTTTCTTTCCAGTAGAATGCAATGGGCCCCAGACCTGGGTCTATAGTTGCACCCTAAACATTGCTGGCATTGTATCCGAGGGCTCTCTTCAAGATAGTGACCGTTCCCTTAATTGCTGATAACTGCATCTCATGGGCACTTGGGTGACCTGGGATTGCCTCAAGGTATTTCTCCAGGTTTTTC